>NC_080423.1:70702924-71002924 GCF_029873635.1 Malania oleifera
TTATCACCTTTGTAATCTATCAAACCATGCCCTGGGAAATTGTTTGAGTCTATATAAGGACTTTCTCAGTTTACAAACTTTGTTTTCCTTGCCCCTTTTACTGAATCCAAGGGGTAATGTCATGTACACTTCTTCTTCCAGTTCACCATTTAGGAATGCATTTTTTATGTTGAGTTGTTGAAGTGGCTAGTCTAGATTGGCTGCCAAGGATAGGAGCACTTGGATAATGTTCAACTTTGCCACAAGTGCAAAGGTTTTTGTGTAATCGATGCCATAGGTCTGAGTAAATCCTTTTGCAACCAACCGGGCCTTGTATCTTTCAACTGTCCCATCTGCTCAGTATTTTATAGTGAATACCCATTTGCAGCTTATTGGTCTCTTTCCTCATGGCAAATTCATAACCTCCCATGTTCCATTCTTTTCCAATGCCCTTATTATCTCCTCCATTAGAGCCTCTCTCCATTTTGGAATTTCAAGTACCTCCTCAATGTTCTTTGGAATTTTAACCCTGTCAAGGTTAGAAGTAAAGGCACGGTATCCCGTGGACAAGGTATTATAGGACACAAATTTTTCAATTGGATGAAGGGTACATGAACGAGGATGTTTTCTAGGAGCAATGGGAAGATCAATATCATCAGATTAATTAGGAGTAGGTTCTATTACCTGTTCTGAGTTGTCGGGAGGTTCTTGGTTGGGTTCTTGGTTGCTCGGAGCTGCCACCATTTCTAACTCTCTTGGTGCTTCGAGTATGAGTTTTTCATTAGCTTCGGCCTTCATGAGTAAACTAGTGATCCATTGTTATTCTGTTGTTCTATCTCCCCCCCCTGAGTTTAAGTTTCCTTCAGTGACTGGCAAGAACATGGAGGAGGATGGTAGATTGGTGAGAGGAAAGTCTAGTAAAAATATATCACCATTGAAATTATTCTGAGTCTGAGATTCGCTCACATTCTCCCCCTGAATAGAAGACTTGGGATAGAATGGAGTGGTCTCAAAAAAGGTGACATCAGGGCTAATAAAGAAACGACAAGAAATAGGATCATAGCACTTGTAACCTTTTTGGGATGGAGAATACCCAAGGAAGACACACTTGGTGGCCCGAGGATCCAGCTTGGTGCGTTGGTGAGGATGGGCATGCACAAAGGCAGTGCAGCCAAATAAATGAAGAGGGAGATTGGAGTCCAGCCAAGAGGTAGGGAAAAATTCGAGAAAAGTGTCAAGGGGTGTAGCATAGGACAAAACACGATTGGGCATTCTATTGATAAGGTACTGTTAGAACAGCATCACCCCAAAACATTGTAGGCATGTGAGTAGTGAGCATTAAGGCTTGTGCTACCTCAAGAATGTGTCTATTTTCTTGAAGGAAGAGACCCAAGGTGTGGTTGAAATATTCTGTGCCATTGTCAGTACGCAAGGTTTGAATCTTGGTGTGAAATTGTGTTTGGACCATGGCATAAAAGTTAATAAACACCGAACGTACTTCAGACTTATCTTTTAACAAGCAGACCCAACAAGTACGAGTGTGATCATCAATGAATGTCACAAACCATTTTGTGTGAGTGCAATTAGAAATCCAGGAAGGTCCCCATACATCACTATGAATGATTGTGAAAGATTTTGTGGCTTTGTATTTGGATTTTGGGAATGAAGTTTTTCAGTGTTTTGCGAGTTCACACACTTCACATTGAACATCAAGAGACATTTTATTCGAACATAGCGAAGGAAATAAATGACACATGAACTGAAAATTAGGGTGACCCAACCGAGAATGCCATAACATTAGGTCACTATTCTTAGGGATTGAGACAGAATTACAAATAAAACTTTGACACTGATCACTCATTTTGGCTTCCTCGAAGTAGTAGATTCCCTCATACTCCTTAGCACTGCCAATCGTCGTACCCGATGACAGGTCCTAAAAAACATAATGGAATGAAATAAATTTAGCAAAGCAGTTGGAGTGCTTAGTGAGTTGGCTGACACACAAAAGATCACAAAATAATTTTGGAACATGAAGAACAGAATCTAAAGTAATCAAGTCAGAAATCCAAATACTCCCTTTGCCGGCAACAGGAGCAAGAGATTCGTCAGCAATTTTAACTCTTAGACTACCAGCACATGGGGTATATGATAAGAAAAGGTAATAAGAGTCTATCATATGGTCAGAGGCTCCAGAATCTATAATCCAGGGTGTATGGTTACGAAAGGTGTATAGGGCTTGTGAGAAATTACCTTTGTGTGCCAAATTACCAGATGGAGTATTTGTTGGTGACTGGCCCGAGGCTTGGAGAGCAAATAGCATCTCCATGATTTTCTGTAGTTGGTCATAGCTGGAGGTGCTGCTGCTACCTCTGTCAGAATGGTTGCTCGCCACTTGTTGCCTCTCGGGTTGAGTCTCAGAACAAGCTTGATAGCCTCTAGTTTTGGTGCTCTGTCGTGGTTTCCAATCAACTGGCTTGCCATGAATCTCCCAACAATTATCTTTGGGATGGCCAGGCTTTCGGCAATGTTCACACCAGAGGCGGCCCTTTGGTTGCTTGGTATTTGGCCCACTGTAGGTCCCACAGGATACAAATGCTAAGCCCTCTGGTACCGTGGCTGAAGCTTCCTTCAACATGACTTTGCACCTTGCCTCTTCACGCCTCACTTCAGCAAACACTTCTCGAGTGGATGGTAGAGGTCTACGACTAAGAATCCTTCCTTGTACATCATCTAAATCTCGATTAAGGCCTGTAAGGAACTCAAAAACTCTCTCCTTTTCCAATTTCTTCTTGAACAGCGGCGCACTGTCCTCAGTACAGCGCCATTCTTCTTCGCTACTTAAATCCAGTTCTTGCCATAGTGCCAGCATCTCCATGTAATAGTTTGTCACCTCCCTCCCGCCTTTTTTCATCTGCCATAGGCATGTCTTGAGTTCAAAGACTTGGGAAGTATTCTCCTTGTCAGAGTAGGTTTCTCGAACTGCATCCCACACCTCTTTTGTTATGGACAGCAACATATATGTTTTCTCGATAGTTGGCTTCATGGAGTTGATAAGCCATGAGGTAATCAATGAATTCTCCGATCTCCATTGCAGGAGTGCCATAGCATTTGTTGAATCAGGTTTCTTTGAGTCGTCGGTAAGATACCCGAGCTTTCCTCTGCCATCAACTGCGAGTTTTACAGCCTGGACCCATTCTCAGAAATCTTCCCGTTGAGCTTTTCTACTGATAGTTGGAAAGAAGAGCCATCTAGTCCATTCGAACTGATGATGGCATTGGTTCGACTCGTTTGAGTTTCTGAGGTTGTCGACTCTTGACTATTGATGGAGTTGTCCCCATAGTTAGCTTGGTTTAGGAAAAAACCAGCTCTGATACCATGTTGAAACTGTAAGAATACTGTTTCGTATATTAATTTAAAAAACTGTACAATATGCCCTACTATATAACATGTAACCAGCAGCTAAGTTAAGGAAATGAAATCCTAGAATAAATGAATATACAAGAATCACAGAAATCCCTATTGACCAGCACCGCTTCTGTACATGCCTAAAATAAAACAGTCAAGAATCATTCCTTAATTATAGAGATCACGCATGACTCCTAAACTGTAGGGATTTCTACACAAAACCTCTCAAATAATGGACCCAGTTATTTTTTTCCTTGCATATAGCAGCCAAAGGATGGCTCACCCGCTGAAAGGGGAGGAAATCCAGTCCACATCCCAGAATATCTGGTAGATACTGCCACTTCTACCTATACTGGCACAATTGTGCTCTTACCCAAATTCATTTTCAGACTGGAGACTGCTTCAAAGGCCAACACTAGGCATCTCGGGTTGAGAATTTGATCCCCTTTTGGATCCCCAAAAATTATGGTATCGCCAGCAGAAGAGGAAAAAAGAAAGGCGATCCTCAGTCCCTCACCCCTCTGAGTTCCCACCTTAAAGCCCTGAGACAGACCATCAACCTCAGCTTTTGTAGCAAGCTGAACATCTCCATGTCCAAGCTGAAATCTGTCATCTCAAAATAACCACTTTTGTTGGACAAAAGAAGTGTGCTGCATTAAATAACTTGACCCAAATAAGATACCAAACATGCTAGATGGTATAAGGAAATAATATGGCTATTCATAAATGTTAGACTCCCTCAGTAGCACTACTGGTGGCAAGAGGTTTTGACAACTCTAACTCAAAACTGATAAAATTACCCAGGGTCAACTCAAATCCAACCCACAATACTAGTTTGAGAAAAATATGAAAATTACAACAAATTACATAATTCAAAAATAGTAATTGAGTTGGATTTGGGTACCAAAAACCAACCAATATAACAAGATAGCCAACATGAGCCCAATCATCTCATGTAGGTTGGTAGGTCCAGGGTATAGATGTTGCCATCTCCAGCAGTAAGACCTGCAATATCATAAGGTAAGAACACAAGAATCTATCGAGAGCTAACACACGATACATCTACTAAGCAAGGGCTAATGTTATCTTAGTCCTTTTCCAACATATAATCACAATGAAAAAATTATTATAATTAAGTTGCAATTAGAAAAGAACAAAGTAAGCAACTTACATACTGAAGCTTACTCAGTAACTTTCCCAAATTATCAGTGCATCTCCAACGTTTCTCAGACTTAAATAAATTCTATAGGATATTTACTATTTGCATGATTTTTTCCATAGAAATGAAGTTTAAAACTCACAGTTTGGAGGAGTTATAATTTATTATTGTTAGGTTGTGGGCCAATAATATCTATTAAGCCTTAACACTCACTCGCAGAGGCAGTCCAATTGCAAGTGGAGAAATAAACACAATAAAACAATGTCCATTACAAGGAAGAAGATAATTAATGTTAGGTCTGGGGGAGACTTCATGAGCTGACTTGATATATGTGGGTGAGCACCAACTTGACCCAAAAGCTTAAGCCATTAGGTCTTGGGCCCAACCACGTATATAAGCACCCATCTTCCACTATATTTTTCCAATGTGGGATAAACTCACAAGTGAAATTCTCAACAATCTCTCTCTCACTTGTGAGTTCCGATTACTCCCCCTTGAATCGAAGCCATTACTTGTCATGCAACCAACTAGAAGCCACTACTCAACCATGGGAAAGAGTATGAAACCATGGGAGTCCACTCATCCATGGAATTGGTTGGCATCCATAGGATCCACTACTCCTCTTCTACAAGATCAACATCCGCAGGAACACATGCACGAATACTCAAGCCTAATTCGAACAATCAACTTTGATACGACTTGTTAGGTCTAAGGGAGAGACTTCATGGACTGACTTGATATACATGGGTAAGCACCAACTTGACCCAAAAGCTTAAGCTATTAGATCTTAGGCCCAACCATGTGTATAAGCACCCATCCTCTACTATATTTTTCCACTGTGGACATACTCTAAAGTAAAACTCTCAACAATTCTAAACAAACAAACAATAAGCAGGGGCAAAAACACTAGAACCCAGGACCTCCTAGAAACCATGGCTCTAATACCATGTTATTACCACTTTACCTAAAAGTTTAAGCTATTAGATTGTGGGCTAACAATGTATATCAAGCCTTAGCAATTATCAACACCAACATTATTGAGATCAGAAGCACCAGCAAAAGATATGGTCTTAAGTTGTCGTTTCACGGGAAACTAGTAAGTATTTGTTACAGTAAAACTAACCAAAAAATTCTATTAATCTAAAATCTAGACTCATTTGTTATAGTGTTTTCAGAATCATCATTCTCCTGCTGCATGTATCATTTTTCCAATCACAAAATAAAAATATAGACACTAAAAAAAAGTATAAAAAAGGATCCCAAAAACAAAAGATCTAAGAAATGATCAAAGAGACTTGGCTCATCTAGGTGAAGACATCTAACCACAGCAGGTGGAGCTTGGCTTGCTGAGTCAAAAACTTCATGCAATGCTTTCTCACTTTCTCCATAATATTGGCTTATAAGTTCAGGTCCATTGATAGAGAAAAGGTTGATGCCGGCATCACGAGCACATAAACGAACCAAAGTTGTCTTTCCTGTGCCAGATGGACCATGAAGAAGCACTCCCTTTGTAGTTCGCAAACCTAGGCTGTGGTAGTTATGACAATAATAAACAATGAATGCTTAGTAGAGACAAGATATTGCTGGATGACAAGAAGTTCATAACAAGAAATTAAAACAGTTGAAACCAATAGTAAAATAGATACTATCATCAAAACAAACAGGCAAATGGCACGAGTTATGTAAAACTAAAAACCATCCTTCTCCACCTTTTTAAATGCAATTATCCCAAACCTACAAACAAATATCAATAACTTTAGCAGTCAAATAATCACCAATATTGACTAGTGGCACTTATAGAGTTAACACCAATAATCTGCTACAAAGCAGGAGACCTTCTAAAGCATTGTCCCACAATATGTGTTTGGATAGAAGACACTAACCTCCCCTAAGGTTTGGTAAAAAGACACTAACTTCCTCTCAGATTTCAAAAATTCCAAGGACCTTCCCTGAGGTTTCAAGAATTCTAGGGACCTCCCTTGAGATTTGCCAAAAAGACACAAACCTCTCCTTATATTTTGCAAAAAAGACAAGTCTTTTAAGGGAAGATTGGTGTGTTTTTGGCAAAACTCAAGGAAGTCTGTGGCATTTTTGAAACCTTAGGAGAGGTCAATGGAATTTTTGAAACCTCAGGAGAGGTGTAACTTTTTTCCAAACCTCAAGGGAGCTAAGTGTCTTTTTCCCTATGTGTTTTATGCGTGGGAAAAGCTCTGAAGATGTGTCTCATTTTCTTCTTCACCATTCTTTTGCTTGGGGTTTGTGGAATTCACTTTCTAGAGTTCTTGGTGAAGACTGTGCTTCTCCAAAGTCAGTAGAGGAGTTCTTGCTTATTTCTTTTATTGGTTTTGGTAAGGTTAAGGATGTTTAGAGGCTGTGGAGGTGTAAAGTATGTCCTGTGCTTTCAGCAATTTGGCAGGAGAGGAATGCTAGAACTTTTTCTAGCAAGAGATTATCATTGGGCCTTCTTAGGACAGGATGCAGAATTTGGCTGCACTTTGGGCTTATGGTGCAGACAATTTTAAGGGCTGTTGCTTACAGGATGTCATCCGAGATTGAGCAGCTTTATTATGTTGATGTAGTTTTTTTCCTTTTCCCTGCATTCTCATGTGAGGACTTCTGCTATTCTATCTGTTACTTTCTTGGATTAATAAAGCTTATTTTCCATATAAAAAAACATATATTTACCAATATTGTTTTAAACATCGTCATTTCTGATTTTCCAGGCGCCCAAGACCAATATTGTTCAAATGCAGTTACAAACAGCGCTCTGGAAATGTGCTTTCTTTTGCAGTCATTTGGGGTTGAGGTCCAGCATAATGCACGTATTTTTCCGGGGAAGAAGTCTTCTTCTTTCTGGTTTGGAAAAAGATATGTTATTTGGCTTCTCTTTGGTGTGTGGGGCAGGGGAATTTTAAGGGGGTGAGCTTTTCTGATGTTCAGCGCATTGGCATTATATGTTGGAGTGTTAGTTTGTGTTGGTTTTTCCTCTCTTGTGTTTTAGTTTTCAGGTTTTCTTTGTGTTTTTTTATCTGGATTTTCCAGACTACATTAAGGAGATGTCTTATTCTCCTGAGTCTATATTCTTATTCTGTCAATGAAATTCTTCTTTTACTATTAAAAAAAATTTAAGAAAAAAAAAAACAAACAAACAAATACGCACTACTCCATCATGGTTACAGGAGAGAACAGTCAACAAAAACAACCCCACTTCCCCCTATTCCCCCCCCCCCCCAAAAAAAAAAGGTTTGAATAAAACAAGAAAAATTTCTAATTTTTTTGGTGCACCTAACAAATAACCCCCTAGCTATTGTCCATCCCTCCAAAGCCTAGCATGCAAGTGTCCTACCCTAGAGGCAGTGAATCTTGGCACCAACTAGCACCACATTCATACCCAGCATGAATTAATCAGTTAAGTTAAACTTAACCGGGTTTAGGTACAACAAGCCACATTCAGCTCCTGGACCACAAGGTCTACAAACCATTTGACCAAATCTGAATCAATTATTGCAACCTAAAAAGCATCATTCTTTTAGTTTTAAAAGAAAAAAAAAATTCCAATCAACATGGGATCATGGGTAAATTTAACATGCAGTAGTCGATATGGTTCTATATGTAGGAGCTTTGTTTCAAACCAAAACTCCTTATACATGTTGGAATCTTTAACACAAAATAAACAGGTTGTAATAAGGTTATGTGAATGGGCTGTGCCAAAAATACAAACTAGAACCCACTTACAATCAAGACATAAACGTTTTGTGATGCTATCCAGTATCCACTTACCCATTCAATAATGAAACTGTGGTTGTGCTTTTTGAGATAGTGAAATAATTATCGAATTCATTAATTTCTAGTTGACATATTTTGAAAACTAGCATCAACCTGACACAACATCACACATTGCCAACCCCAACTGGACCTCACAAAACCATCTGAGCTAAAATTGGCTAGAAGACTGGAGAGGAAAAAGGAATTTAATTTCCAGTCACAAAGCTCCAAAATAATAGCCCTTTTTCACCAAGTATGGAATTTAAGGAAATTACTTTCTAACAAACTGGAGGGTAAAAAGGAATTTAATTGCCAGTTACAAAAGATCTGCAATGACAGCTTGTTTTCACCAAATACAAAATTAAGGAAATCACTTTCTAACAAAGGGATAGAAAAGTCTTAAGTGATGTGTGAAACATTCAGTTTACCACATCCATGTTGAATAAGGACAATCCAGATCCCCATAAGTTGCTTCTTGGACTTTGGAAATCTTGCCCAGGGAAATGCAGGTTAACATAGGCATTAATCGTTCACCATGTTCCTGCACATACCTCACATTCCTGGCATAAATATTCTCATCTGAAGCTCAATGCCAAAGTTCCTCCACTACTTTTAAGAGTTTTCAGGAGGATCTAACTGCGTCAGCATATTAACATGACAGGCTCTCACAAATCTACTTTTGCAAAGTTCCAGAATGACCTACTTCCGATACTCAAGGAATACTACACTTATCCCATCATTCTGCTATTCCAAATATTTGTATAGCCAACACTGAAAGCAAATTTCTACAGAACTAGAACACTGATCTTACTACTGGATTTGAAATATCAATTTGAGAAAAAGAACCATACATTTTATAGAAACCTAATATTCTACAATGTCCACTAACTTCATCTTAAATAAAAATTTTTAATATAACTGCACTTATTTATGCAAATTACTAACATTCTGCAAGAGATAAATGGAGAGAGAGAGAGAGAGAGAGAGAGAGAGAAGTCATTTTTGCAATTGTAATACCATTAACAAAACAAAATGAGACAAAAAGAAGCATGCATAAGTATTATAAATGGGATACCTTGACAAGGTGTCCTTCACTGAGGACGATATTATATCCATTAAAACTTCATATTCGCTAGATAGACCACCCAATTTCGGAACATCAGCTTTCACATTAGCATTGACATTCCGACTCTCAGCTTCTATACATTCCAATTCTCCTTTGTGTGGAGTTCCACATAGTGAATTCCGGGATAAGAACAAATTTACTTTGGTTTCAAGGTTTATGACAAAAACTGCGTTGATATAGTCATCCGAAATACAAGTTTGAGGGGATATACCATGACTTTTTCCAATTGAGGGACACTCACTACCATCGACTGAAAGTTTATTAGCACCTCTCACACAGAAAATGCAAAGCTCAGAAAGTATTGGAATGGCCACAAGGTTTCCACAGAGTAACTTACGAGAGCATAACCATGAACTGGAACAGGATTGGAGAAGTTTCTTCGCCCTTTCATCCCCCAAAACTTCTCTTATATCAGCCGAACCAAAAGATGCAATATTCCGATCAGGTAAATTAGATACCGACTCTTCACATATTGTGGATGTAAACTGACAAGAGGCAGGAGAGCTTAGCTTCGGCTGATGCAACAAAGGTGTTCTAGGAGACGAAACTGATCCATTTTCAAATCCATCAGAATATGCAATTGTAGAACATTTAACTGGAGACAGCATAGTATTGTTTATTGTTAAACAATTCTTTGAAGGAATCAACTCCAAATACAGTTCACTGGGATTGTATGTTGACAGACTATTAAGTGTGGCGCCATGCAAGCTATTGTTGCCATTTAGAAGAACAGTTCGTGATTGACTTTGAATAGGATAAACAAACAAGATGCTGCCTGAAGCAGGACAACCCATTGTTGAAGAAAGATTTGAAGATAAACGCACACCATTTTTCAAAATCTGCAAAACAACTACTTTCACATTAGAAGATGGATAAGCAAGAATTATGATGAATCGAGGAGTTCCAGAATGTTTTTAGAAGTAAATTACCAAACCTCCAGTGAGGCATGTCAATATTAAAGGGACCTACAGAGAGTTTAATTTTTTTTAAATTAATCTGCCATGAGGTTCATTGTTATCATAGTATTACCACATATCTTCTGTCAGCAGATTGTCTATAATGAGGTGAGGAAAACAATAATGCTCCAAGAGATAGACAGTTTTACTGTCAATCTCTGTTTCCTCCTTTAACACACCTTCTTCCTCCCTCATACCTCCTTACCTTTTCCACACAGAGTGTTCATAATTATCAAACACACACCAACGGAAGAGAGAGATAGAGAAAGAGTCAAATACAGCACCTCGCAGCCTCTTATAAAATAAACCAACAAGCCAACAACCCTACAACCCCATATCACTTCACCACCACCAAACTCTCACCCCATGCAAACACACAGAGGTAACACCTACACACCTAGAAACCACATAGGAAATTACCTTGCAATCTCCAGGAATGGTTCAAGTCCTAGCTGCTCCAATCTTCAAATGTGATGCTCTGATAGCAGAAGCGAATGCATTATCTTAACCAGCTTTCCTTTTCAAAGAACAAAGTTCAGCACATCAAATGCCCTAGCAAAATCAAGTGGATTGCTGCAATTGATTTCATTCTAACCAAGAGAACTTTGCGTGCTCAAGTCCCTACAAACCAGGGTAGAAGCCCCTTGATCCAGCTATTTAAACATATTGCAAAGCTGCGAATTAGTAACTGTCAACTCAAGGTCTCCCATGTACAAGGATGTCGTCATGAGCTATACAATTATCTCACCATGGATCATATATCCACATACTCCTCTTTAACCAAAAAAAAATTAACCTATGTTTTTACTCTTCCCTATCCTCTCGTTACTAAGAAACAAACACTAGGAAGATGTGACTTGTGAGGCAAAATAGACGAACACAAACAAATAGAAATGCTTTTTTTTCTTACTGTAAGAAATAAAAATAAATAGCAGAAAGGGTGAGATAGCCAATGCCATTGGTCCTGCAGGATCTCATTCTGACTTAAACATGCTGTGAGTCTTCACCAACTCAAAAATATTTTATTTTAGTGAAGTCAAAAAATGTGAGTGCCTAACTCAAGCTGCCATCTTTCTAAAGCTCCCACAAGCAAGAAGGCCAAAGCCCATACTATATGTAGAGTGTTAGCATCTTGCAAGGGTTGCATGAAGAGAATATAGCGGTGGTCGTTGGTTTAGCAGGTTGGAGACAAATGCAGATAGAGATTTTGGGGCTAGAGATTTGTCATTACATTAGATTGAGTCTGTTTGGATGTTCAAATACTAAAATCAGTTGCCAAAGGATTCCACCCCTCAATTGTGATATTCTCCTCCTGTCGTAGTGAAAATTAGTCTTCCTCAATCTTGTTTCCATTTTCCTGGTTTTGGCAGTGATTGGGCTTTCCCACTACGATGGTCAAGGGATGGTTAGCCAGGAATGAAGTTTGGATGCCAGCTAGGAAAGGAGGAGAAAAGACGAAAAAAATTTTAAAATAAACATAGAAAAGTTTGATGATGACCTTGACTGCACTAAAAAAGTAATTTACTGTGCTGAAGGGTTAACTGGTCTAATGCATACACAATTTATTGTCGCTCAATGGTGTCGCTAACAAGGAAGGTCATTTTTCAAAACTCAGGGAGGCCTCTGCAACATCATCAAACCACAGGGGAGGTCAATGGCAGATTCAGGAATCACCGCTAGGGGGGCCAAAGTACACAACTCAAAAATTTTGCTGAGAAAGTTCTAATTTACAAAAAAAATGTGTTTTAATTTTTTTTATTTTTTTATTTCCCCCCTTAGTTTCTCTCTCAATAGTGAAATTGGTGTTGTAGTCCCACTCATTTAGTGCTCCCATTGAAATGAAACCAAGATGCATCAGTGTCAAAAAATACCTTGTAAATTTTAAAGGATCTGTTTTGTAATTTTGTATAATACTACATGCATTTCAAAGTAGCCACCAAGAAGGTGTTGCAATTGTGATTCTCTTTTCAAAACATTAACAACTAAAAAAATGAAGAATTTGTTGATTGATTGGTTTGCTTGTGACTAACTAATTAGTATGCCTAAAGTAACAACTAGAAGTCTGAAAACTAAGATTAGTTTAGTTCACAGAATAGCTATTTCTTAAAATAAGACGAAAAACAATGAGAAATCTGAGAGTAGAGGGAACAGTTATTTCGTATACATTCCCTATTATTTCATCTAGCATGTAATAAGAAAAAAATAAACATTCCCATGGTAAAATTTGGAAATAATTATTCTTATCTATTCCTTATTGTGAAATCATAAAAAGCTTCACTTTGTTATTGTGTTTATGGCAACAATATAATTTTTGTATAACTAACTATAACTAAATGATTATAACTAATTTATTTCTACGAATAGGCATTCCACAGCGAAATGTAATTTAAAACTCAATATAATTATTTATTTAATGTAACTTATATATCTCTCATGAGGTTTAGGAGGGAAAATGGAGAGGGAATTTTCGAATTTTGAGACAAAAAAAAGTTGAAAATTACAAAATAGCCCTTGATTTAAAGTTGGGGAAAAAAGTGTATAGGAATTGGGTGGGGGGGGGGGGGGTGTGGGGAACCTGGGGTTGGGAGTGGAATGACCAAAGGGTAAAATATTTCTTTTTTTGGCAGCTTAGCCGACATGGGTTGGAAGTAGAACAATTTGAATCACCAATGGATAAAATGTTTCTTTTGGCAGCTTAGGGGCCTCCAGCCCCCACCTACATCCACCACTGGGGGCGGTTAGACCCTATTCCAAAAGAAATACTAATTTGATACTAATTATCATTGTGCAAGAGGATCTCCAACTTAGTATTTTTTGGGGTTTCGGAGGTTGTGGGGTGAAACTAGCAAAGTTATAGCTGCAAAAATAATAACTACAAGCTAGGAACACACTGCGAATTGACACAGTAATAGTTTGAAAGAAGCATGCCCATTATGAAAGAAATTATTAATGTTTGTCAACCATAACTCTCTTACTTTGCAAAAAATTAAGTATTCATACAGTATAGGAAGGAAGGACGTTATTCAAGACATTAATGTAATCCTTAGTTTTGTGTAATTCATCAATGCGGCTTCTCATGCCACAAATAATACTTACAGAAAATAAAGACAAGGTAAGCAATTGCTATTCAAACCTTATAGGAAGGAAAAGCAGTGGCAAGAGCAAAGTAGTTCCCAATTTCATCAGTGATTTTACCCCTGGACTCCAGCCCAAAATGCCTTGCACATTCATCAGCTAATGAGATGAGAGGAAATCCATTCAAAGACCTATCCCTTGAAGCAAGTGACACCTGAAAATGGATAACTATGTCTAAGATTGGCAGTAGAATCAAAAAAGAAAAAAAAATATTCATGCAGCTATATATCAGACCTTGTACAGCTCATGGCAAAACATATAATGATCATTCCAAAAAAATAATAATAATAAGCTTCCATGACAATTGACAAGTTCATATAGAGAAAAAGTTCATGTAGAGGAGAATGAAACAAGAAAGAGATTGAAAAGAGAACAATAATCAGTAATTCCTAGTACCATCCTGATTGAAATAAAATGAAATTTTAAACTCAAGAAAAAAACTAAGTTCATTCAGCTGCCATAAGCCTTTCACCAAAAATGTGTTAAAGTGGCATGGAAGAGGGTAGAAAAGCAAAAGTAAAAATATATATATAAATATAAATAAACAGTTATGAAGTAGAAAACATAAGCATTAAAACAGAAGGGGAGAAAAAACTGAAAAATACATTACCTAAAAAAAAAAAAGAACAGGACAAATAGAAAACATAAACAAGATTTTTTTACAAGGGCATTTATCAGTAATTCCTAGTACCATCCTGATTGAAATTAAAATAAAATTTTAAACTTAAAAAAAAAACTGAGTTCATTCAGCTGCCATAAGCCTTTCACCAAAAATGTATTAAAGTGGCATGGAAATTTGGGATAGCCCGCAACAGAGGTTAACATTTTCCAATGATTAATAGCTAGCAAGAGTTAATCTATAAAAGTAAGACACAGGACAGTGTGTGTAAGGATGTATGTATGTTTGTTTTTGGGGAGGAGGGTAGAAAAGCAAATATATATATATAAATATATATATATATATATATATATATATATATAAACGGTTATGAAGGAGAAAACATAGGCATTAAAAGTAAAACAGAAGGGGAGAAAAGACTGAAAAAGACATTACCAGAAAAAAAAAAACAAGACAACTAGAAAACATAAACAAGATTTTTTTTAGGAGGGCATTTATATAAATTAAAAGGACTCCCCAGGAGGATTCCACCAACCCCAAGAACAAGAAGAGAAGCCTAAAACTATTAGAATCCACAGAACATACCCTCTACGAAATCTACAAAAGAATCAGAGCTATTACAAATTGATCCCCCTCAGCCAAAAGTGTAAGATTGAAACCACTACCCTTTCAATCTCTACAAAGAAATTTCATTCCGTTCAATGGCTCTGTCATTTATTTCTTTCCCAACAAACCAGAAAATGACCAGTGGAATGGCATCCCAGAGATCCTTACCCCTCATTGACAAAGATTCCCTCCAAACTTCCAATCCTGTTCAACCTTTTCTTCCGCCGCGTCAAATAAGTCAAACTCAAGAGACTTCACCCACCAGCAATGAAATGAGAGATGATTGACTAATCTCTTCGTGATTTTTACACATAAATTATCTGTTAGCTGTGCACAATCCCTTCATCGAATTATCTACATTTAAATTTCTTTCCCAAACTGCTTCACGAATAAACTAAAAAAGGAAAGCCAGCTTAGAAGGAACATTGTTTTATGATACTGCTTTCCAGGGAAAACTTCCTATGCTTAACTACACCTCCCCATTAAGAACCGTATAAAATAGGATTCTACACTAAATCTCCCAGACTTTGAATCGATCAATGTGATGCTATCTTCCCCCCTTACCTCCACCCCACTGACCCAAGGGAGCATAAGGAGGTAAAGACACTCTACCAGCTCCATGCCTTCAAAGTTCCTTCTAAATCTCAAATCCCAACTAATTTGATAATTGAATCCCCTTCCTCCAAAGAGGGCAACTGATAAATGGTTTTAGTAGAGGCCAGCCTGAAGGGACCAGGAAATTGACTCTCAAGAGGTGTCTGTCTGCAGCACACTTCCTGCCATAAAAATGCTACTCTTCCCTCCCTCACTTCAAAAGCTAAATTAAAAAAAAAAAAAAAAATGCACCCCTTCAATATATTCTTCAAAATCCCCACATTATGAATCCACAATTCTTTTGAATAACTCATAAAATATCTCTAAACTAGCTCTCACCACAACTGTCCAAAAAGTATCCTTCTCCTGCAAGAATCTCCACAACCATTCTTCTCAGTTCATGATGAGATCTAGCAACCCCACCCTAGCCTCCCCAAATCACTAGAAAGCTTCACTAACCTCCATCTCACAAAATGGCATTTGACATAAGCAAGAAAATAGTTAATGCAAAAATATAATGGTTTCATCAAAAGTGTGCAAAAGCATAACAAAATTATCCTCTTTTTAACAACCCTTATCTGAAAACTTTTCCAATATGGTGCAGGACAGCTTTGAGCCATCAGTCCAAATATTTACATGATGCGTTTGGAGTCCAGATATTTACAGCTTTGGCAGCACTTTTTTCCTTGTTTAGTGAGGAATGGGTGATACCACAAACAGTATATGAGTCCATGTTAGTGAGCTTTACTGTTTGGGGAGAAGTAAGGAAGGCACAAATTGCAGTCTTGTGCTTTGCATGCTATTTTATGAACATTATGGATGGGAAAGATAGTGAGGGTTTTGAGGGGTAAGGCAAAGTCGCCATATTTGTTATGGGATAATCATATTTTCTGTGGGATAAGAGTGGTTTTTCTTGCCTCCCTTTGGGTGATTGCTTCATGGGTCATGGGTTTTATGGAGAGTTTCTCTGTCGAACTTGCAAAGGGAATGGAGGGCTGCCCTTTTGTATTTTCTTTTTAAATTTAGTTTTTCCATAAGATGTCTTATTCTTCATTTCTTGTATTATTCTCCTTACTCTTTCTTTCATGATTTTTTTCTTGAAAAGTATATTGTAGTGACCCGAAGAATAATAGTATTATAATAATAAAGAGGGAGGAAAATGGAAACAGAAACAGAAACAGAAGGAGGCTGTAGACTTCGTCGACGACATCGCATTTTGGAGATAATAATAATAATTTCAAGGAATTGCCATGACTCGTCGACGAATACAGGGGTTCACCGACAAGCTTATGAGGAAATTCGTCGACGAATACAGGGGTTCGTCGACGAGAAAATACCGAGCAAAGGCTTGGGCTGCTCTGAATTTCGTCGACGAATACAGGGGTTCATCGACGAATTTACTGAAGGACTCGTCAACGAGGTGACGTGTCTCATTGACGAATCTGGCCTATAAGTAGTGAAAAATCATATTTTTATTCACTTTCAGCGCTCCTCTCTCTCTCCTCTCTCTCTCCTACGGCCCCTCTCACTTCACTCTTTGATTTTGGCCCCGCCAGTCGCCGGATCGACTATCCGAAGCCACCACGATACTCCTGGCGAAGTTCTCTACAAGTCTGCCAAAGCAGATCGTTGGTGAAACGAAGTTGGATTTCATTCCAAATTCAGAGTAAGGCCTTTTAGTCCATTTTTGGTCTTATGACAGTTATAGGAAATGATGTAGGCAAAGAAATACTGATATTCTGTTCTGACAAATGTTGTTTTCAGGGTGTTGTGTAGGAGGCCCTGCAAGTGTTAGGCCAGTATACCATAGGGGCTTTTTAGAAATCAGGGAAGGAAAATATGCTATGCTAGGTATTTTAAAAATATTATACAGTTTATTAAATTATGAAAATTATGTATTAAAGTATGGTGTGGCTTGAGAATATGAATATAGTACGGAGATATGATTTATGAATTTCAGTACCATGATTTTATAAATTTTAGTACCATGATTTTATGAATTTCAGTATTATGATTAAGCAGTTTCAGTATTATGATTATACAGTACTCAGTATTATGACGTATGAATTACAGTTACAGTTTATGCAGCATCATGGTTATTACAGTTATTTCAGAATCATGGTAAATCAGATAGTGGTATATAGAGATATATTATATAATATCAGACCCTGTTGGACTATGCAGTTACAGAGCACGGTACCATTGCTACAGATATTTATATTATGAGTGCAACCACCTATTTAGATAATACGTGGTAGTAGGTCGATCACCTAGGCCCTCGACGTGGACAGGCTCCCCATCAAATATGGGTTGAGGTAGGCAGATCAGACCGATGGAGTATAGTGATTTACCCTAGTCGACCAGCCAGCGTAAATCCCGCATACGGGCAGCACAATCCTGTCATGAGGGGTTAAATCATGACACACAGTTATCCATAGGGAAAGTTTTCAGTTACTATTACGTATTTATAAATTTACAGAAACAGGGAACATACTTATGTACACTAGAAGTATTTTGAATAGTAACCTACAATACTGTAATGTTAAGCAACATGGGAAGGGTGGTGAATTTTATCACTTGTACTGTATTTACATATTCAGTTATACATGATTATATGAAACCAGATTTTCATAATATTGTAGCTCATTTTCCACACACTAGTAATAGCATATATCGTCTTACTGAGCGTTGACTCATCCCAGTGTTGAATCATTTTTCAGGTGATCCAAGTAGGCGAGCAGACCAGGTTCGCAGATAGGGAGGCTTCAATAATGCCCTGTCAGTAAAGTGAGTATTGTGGAGGATTTTTGTATATCACAGCATAGTTGAGGGTATTTTGGGGAATAGATATATGTGTATATTTTGGGAAACATGTTAGTACTCTGGTATTGTATTGTATATATATATTTACATATGGTTATGTTTATTTGAATTCTGCTTCTCGCTGCTTAGGCTAATGATTGGGTTTACTCCAGTATGGTATCAGAGCATGTAGATCATCATAGTATATAAAAAAAAACACTCAGTTTATTAAGCAAGTCGTTACATATATGGTGCAGAATAGCTATGTGGGCTTAGAACAATGCTTTCCATGACTAGTTAAAATGGCAGTGACACCCACTTGACTCAAGGAATCTGATGCAGGAAAACACCATAAATTTTGAGGGGGGAAAATGCCACCAACAGCTAGTTAAATGATGGATAAAATGTGAGGGCAACGAAAAGGTTAGAATTTATAGGAGTCATTGGGCTCAAAACCTAGGTTTGATTCATTTGAATACCATAAATCCTTGAAATACTAGGTAATATGTAGCTGAAAAACAAAAAAAGTAGCATTTGGATGGCCAGAATACATGCTCAAAATTCAGAGAAATGTTCAGATCTATAAAAGGGTAAATTGAATAGTTAATTAGTCCTTGAAGTTTTACCTGATCACAATTCAATCTAGATGCTTTAGTATTGGCATTTAACTCCCACGACTCGCAACCAACTTGCATTGTCATCCCTTATCAAGAATTTTCATCCCTAATCGTTGAATTGGCTAAGATACTTCAGCTCACATGATAAACACATTATTAGAGCCCTATAACTTCTGTTTTGTCCTTATAAGCTGAAAAAAAGAAATAAATAAATCCACTACTACTCCAAATCAAACTGCTCTCCCACTACAACTGCTGCATTACCATTGCTTCTATCACCTGGACTTGGAGTATAAATCATGTTTTAAAAGGAGACATCATACCAGGAAGGCATTTTAACCCTTAATAGGTGAGGCGCAAGCCATTTGAGAACTTAAAATTTACATAAAATATGCAAATAAATTACATATGCTATAAGAGTAAGCAATCTTAGTAACTATGTGGTTTGTGTGGGGATTTTTTTGCCTTTCATGTCTTTTTTATTATTAATATTAAGAGTGCAGACCAGGAGCTGTACCTATACTCCAGGAAACAGTCGCCACTTTTCCTTCTTATTCTTTTCTTGTGCCCTTCTCTCCTCCTATCCTCCATCTCTTACTTTACAGTGTTTACACCATGGTATAAGAGCATTGATCTCCTCCAGATCTGATTTATCAGAATTGGTCTTGGGCACTCTAATTTTCATATTTTTCTCTTATCTTCCCCTAATCAGTTCTTAAATCCAATTTGTAGTTGATGTGAGAGTCGTTTACTGTCACTTCTCATCTCAGTTAGGATGTGCAGCATCTTTGGTAAGATGTTTCACTTGTTCGTGGAGGCTTACTAATGTGAAGTCAGTAATACTCCTTTCTGGTACACCAATGTTGCTGTTCTTCCGTTCATCAACTGGTTCTGCATGATGATGCTGTTCATGTGTTCGTGCTTGATTGCTTGCAATCTTGTATCAGCTGCTGAAGGCTTCAATTTCTTTTCAATGACTCCATTTCCTGTTCTTGCTTGCATTCACTTCTAGTTGCTGCCAGCCATAATGCCTGCAGTTGCTGTGCTACCAGGTTGTTTATTGTCTATGGTGCTCGTTGTGGTCTGCCCTCTTCTGGATGGTCAAGTAATTCGTCATAAGATATTGTAACCTCGGTTCTGTGGTCAGAGCTGCCTCTTGAAGTTCTAGATCTTTAATTTTGAAGCGCTGCTCTGTGCTAGTGAGCGCTGCTGATTCTGCATTGTCACTGTTTTGTCCATTCCCAGTACTTGTGTGCACTGATTGTAGTGTATTGGGTGGTTTTGATGGCCTCTACATAAAGAACTTTGCAAATATTGTTAACATTCAGATCACAGTCATCAATTGGTTGGATCCTCGAAATACCTTTTGTGATCCCAGGCAGTGCCTACGTATATTAACACAGAAGGGAAATCCAAGTATTTGTTACATTCTCCTCCATTTCCAGACTCCAAATATTATGAAGATTGGATGAAAGAAAAATGGCATATATCTTGTGTGTTTGTGAAATAGCATGGAGCCACAAATTTGAAGCAAACATGATGCTTTATATAAAACAGCCAAGGTGGGATGATTTTCATGAAAGCTTCTCACAAGATAAAATTATTCTTGTGTTTTCTACCTATATGAGAAGTTTTCCAAATATAACCAAGAAAGGAGGTCCATTAGTCAGTATTATCGCACTCTAAAGGGCATATAGGAGGAACTTAACATCTAGCAACCAGTAAGTTCTCCGTTGAGACAATTAAAAGGCAAAGGGCAAACTTGGCTGCCAAGTTTTTGCCTGCATTGAATCGTAAGCTTTAACTCATCTGCGATTAGAATCTCGCCAATGAATCCATACCATCCATGAATGAAGCATATTCTAGAATCCAACGGATCATTATCTTGGCCTTATTCTCAAACTTCTTCCCATGATAATGCAGCCATGGTTGGCACCATCTGTGGTAAGAGAAGTGTTGGAGGAAGAGGATAAGGTTTGGATGGTAATTGTGGCAGATGTTGTGCATTAAGACAAGTCCACCCTAGCAATTCTCGCATTGGCACGCATTGTGGCAAGGACAATCATACTATTGATCAATGTTAGGATCTCCATAAGAAACCAACTTGGGCCAATAAGTCTCTTGCTGAGAGTGATTCTATTGTTGGCACTTCAAGTGCACCCATTTACTCCAATGGGAGGTTGAGTACATCACCCACTGTGTTCCAAGAGGAGAATAACAATCTTGTCTGCATAGTTCAACAACTTCAAACCTAGTCTTCTACATCTAGTGCTACTGTGACCCATTCACGTTCACCCGGGCTTCTTGCCCCTTTAGCCTCCTCACCCTGGGTTATCAATTCTTACAAGCAGTCCTAATTTATTTTAGTACCAACCCACTTTTTACACTATAAGGTTACTCAAGATTCAGTTGACCTGGTTTCTAGTTGTGGCAATATTCTTTCATTTCCTTTTATCCCTCTTTCCTATATGTGCATGAATTTCCTTGTTATCAATGAGTCAACTAAATAAATCTTATAACTGTTATGTGACATTCTTTCCTTATCATTGTGTTATTTAGGATCTCTAAGAAGAGGATTGATGGATGGATTCAAAAGGATGGCCTGCACTATTTCGATGGTGGTGGTAGATCTAATCCTTGTCATACAGCTTCTTCAATTTCTACTCATGGTGTTTCTCTGGATTTGTGGCATGCTTGTGTCGGTCATCAATCCATTCAAAAATTGTAACAATATCTCCAAAAATTGAATAATTATCATTGAGTAAACAAAGAGTAGTTATTCACAGTAATGAATGTACCTTTATATGCATTTTTCCAAAAAAAATACAACAAGAACGACAACAACCCATGCCCAAAAAAATATTATCTCAAAAAAAAAAAAAAGGGGTAAATCTACATGAAATGTGAATGTCTATCATTCGTGAATTTAACCAAACAAATACAATATTCATGCTTACAAGTTCAAAAGTTTTAGTAGCCATTTGTCATTAAGATCTTGCCAATAATTTTACAGTTTATTAAAAATTTATAATTAAAAAATTAATTGCAGCTTCATTGATTCAACCTTCCAAGTCGATTCCAAGAAGAATAGATCATGATTTTACTGCACCAAAGTTCTATAACCAACTCATCACTTGAAGTCCACTGTACCATGGAAAGCTCAAATAAGAAAAAGCCATTGTTTGTTATTTATCAACTTCTATCCATCTAAAGCTAATTTAACCCCATGTCAGGAGTTCCCATAGAACAAAAACTAAAGCAATCAATCCACCTAAAATAGCTAAAGTACATTCAACACTATCAAGTTTATGACTAGAACATATGTTTGTCTCAAATTTCAAAAAGAATGTGAAACTAAAAATTAAAATTTGCATTAGTAGTAAAATTAGATTTTTCACTGCCAACAAAGTGGACTCAGGCACAAAGCCAAAGCTCGTTCAAAGACATTCCCACAGCAACAATCATCGAAAATGAAATTGTGGCGGGAGTGGGGATTGAATTACCGAGACAGTGGAACCAGGAGCTATGGAAGAGGCAACCATAGAAGACTCTGAAAGCCAAATCTTGCAGCCTTTGTTCTGAGACTCAACATCAGTAAGTCGGCCAACAAAAGCAGATTTTCCTATTAGAGAAGGGAATTTTCCGGAGGCTTCTTCAATAGAGCAGGAGAGGTCTTCTTCACTGGCGACTGAATTTGGAGTATGTGTTGAAGATAATGATGCCCCGGGAGACACTAAGTGCTCAGAATCTGAGATCTTTGACAGTGTCTTCGAATGCTTCTTTGTCTTCGAAGGCATCTCGGAGAGACGGGGCTTCTTTCTTCCCTTGGTCAGATAGGTACGTTGAAGGCTTCCAAGCTTGGAAGCTTTAAACCCTGTTACTTTGTTAGCAATTTATAATGGAGTTTTGTTTAGTTTAAACCAATTTTTGAAGGCTAACCGGCATAGAGATCATTCAAATACCATTTTAAAGGGAAACAAAAATAAAATGAAAGAAAGTAAATTAAATTAATCTAAGAATCACAAGAGCATATGAATGATGACTCAACAAGTAATTTAAAGGTATAAGTAACAAAAGTACTCTGCTCTCCAGAATGTGATCCCAAAACCAAACTAAATTTAAGCATAAAGGTCATCAAAAACTAATAAATGTGAAAGAAATTATTTTTAACGAACCAGAAACAAAAATTGCGAACTAAAATGAAAAAATCATACCTTAATAAACAGAAACTTTTTTACTAAGGTTGGAGGAAAAGAGGAGCTGGAGTTGGGATGGGCTTTTTTAATTAAACCACAATGGAGGAGCTGCGGGCAGCCGGGCACTAGAGGAACAGGAGCTCTGGGCTACGGGCACAGGGCGTAGAGGAGCTGCGGCCCTCGGCGTGGAGGAGGCTGAGGAGCAGGAGCTGCGGGCAGTGCTGGCCTGCGGCCTCTTGGAGGGTGCAAACTGAAAACTTAAAAAAAAGAAGAAGAAACCGAAACATAAAGATTAAAACAGTATCTTCCACTGTTCTTCTTCTTCTTCAATGGCGTCTCGGCTGGAGAGGGCCTCTTTCTTCCGTTGGTCAGGTTGGTGCGATGAAGGCTGCTGGTCTGAAGCTTTAAACCCTGTTCCTTCGTTAGCGTTTTATGATCGAGTTTAATTAAGTTTTAAACTGTCACGTTGTTAGGGTTTTAGGAGTTACTTTGTTTGGGTTTTATGATAAGAGTTTGTTTTATGGTGCAGGCATTTCCACTGCACCTTCCGTCAAAATCTATAGTCTATATATGTAAATTATTTTATTAACAAAAATATTCTTATGTAAACAAAAATTAAATATTCCTAAATTTTATATAGAAGTACAAATCATATAAATCAATACACATACAGAAGCATTCGAATCTTTTAAAAATAAGATGATAAAAATTACATAAAATTATATTTAAAATGCCTCAAAATTATTATTTAAACATAAAAAAATTCAAAATAAAATTTAGTATAAATTAATAGTTTGTATACATATATGCATATTTATATCTATAGCTATACTATAAATTAATAAAAGTATAACTAGGAGAAATCATTTTATAAAAAATATGCAGATTTTAAAATTAAGATGAAATGCTCTTAAAAGAACAATGAATTTATCTAAAATTAGATAAAATAATATTTATAAATTTTATTTTCGACAAGTTTGAACCTATAAAGAGAAATGTACTAAAAAATAAACTATCAGTGTCAATGTGTGCGTGTGTAAGTATGGATAGTGTATATTATTAAAATATTATTATCTTTTAAAAGTAAGGAAAAAAATTCTAAAAAGATATTAAATTCAAGAAAAATAGATAAATTTATGCTTACATTTTTTATCTTAAATAGTTCAAGAGTTGAAACTAAAAAAAATCCATTTAATTAAAAATAAAATAAATATAATGGTGCTACAAATGCTAAATAGAAAGTATGTTCTAAAATAAGGTAGGTAACTTTCTTTAACATCTTCTAAAACTATTTGTCAAGTGACTAACATCATTTACATAAATAATAACATAAGTTTTCAATTTATTAAAAATTAAAAAAAAATTATAAAACTCAAAGCATCCCTAACTAAAAATTTTTAAATTTATTAAAAATTAAAAAAAACCCATTATTTGACCATTAATTAAACAAAAAAATTACTAATTATAAAATTTTAGGAAGCAAATCACAAATCAAAATTTGAAATAAATTTATTAATGTTTGCATTAGAAGAAGTCATGCTGAGGTTTTAATAAAATAAAAATAATTATATTTGCATATCTATATATTATTTTTTCTATATTGATATATAAATATTAAATTTTTTGATATGTCAAATAATGTTATTTACAACAGTTGAATTATATTGTATTTTAAAAATATTTCTTATCCCTATATTTATGTGTGAAAAGTAAGGTGTAATCCCAAGAGGGGGTGAATTGGGTTTTAAAAAATTTCTTTTAAATTTTTTTAGAAATTCTTAACTTATCGTTGATTCTTCAAACTTTCACCAAAAGCTTATTTCTTAATTCAATCCACAACCACACAATCATTCAATCATCTAAGTAATCAATCAACCAAACCAATCAACCACAATTTGAAAGCAAACTACCAAATCAAGATTAAAATATACAGCACTTTGGTAATGTAAGAACTTGATATGGTTTGTTTGTTTATATAAGCCCTGTGGATGTGAATTTGAACCAATCCCTATAATAATGAATTAGCTTTCTCAATCAACACAACATTCACACTCTTCCCCAAATTTAGAATTCAAATAAACTCTTAGTTAATTTATTTTTGGGTGTTTAATCAATTAACGTACTCCCGTATTTTTTTTGCAAAGAATGGTTTAACTAACATACTCCCTTTCGGTTTCCACAATCCCAAATCGAAAATTAAACCTTAAGTTTATTTAACTTCCAAATTACGTAATTTGTATGATTATCAATTAAACCATCCACGCAATTTGAATTTGATGAAAATAAAGAGTAAGGGAAAGAGAGAGTGAAACCTGGATTTTACGAGGTTTGGCTTACACTCAGCCTACGTCCTCGCCTTTGGCAAACCACCAAAAGATTCACTAAAATCAATTCCTTTGTTGGGCAGAATAATACCGTTTACACACTCCTTCAATAGGCTAGAGTCCGGCTCTCCAAACGATGTACCCCTGTTCAGCCACTCCTTCAATTAGGCTAGAGTCCATCTCTCTAAACAATATCCCCTTACTTAGCCAACGATCCAAACAATCCTTAGAATCGTCAATTTATAAGATACAAATCAAATATTTGTGTACAAAGAATTGTTCACACAAAGAGCTGATTAGTACAACAATTCAACAATATAATATACTTTAAAGTAAATAACAATTTGGAATTTAACTCGAAACTCAAGGGAGTATATCACCGATTAATTCTTTCAATGATTGAAAGATTTAGAATTTGTAGCACAAGGTTGGTGAGTGAGAATCAGCAAGACCTCAACAAACTTCGTAGACAAGATAAGAGTGAAAGAGCATTTGAGTGTTAAGAGCAATTGAGAGAACTTTTTAGTGCTGATATGAATTCTTGGTTTTTGGTTAATTAATTCAATGATCTTTGAGGCTAATTTATAGACTTGAAAAAGTATGTAACTTGACCCCTAAGTGACTTGGAGTATTCCCCAAGTTTTCATAAAGTTTGAGCCCCGGGCAACCTCATTTAAAAAATTTGTTTGTTATGAAAATGCAAAATCTGCCATGTGACAATTGACTGTCCCTTTTTGGCAGTCGGCTGTCTAGTTAAATTAAAGGGATAGCAAGGTGGCTACAGAACACGGACATGCATCTCAAAGTGCACAGACATGCGTCTATACGAACATGGACAGGCGCCTGTCAAGTTGTCAACTTTGAGCACCCTTCAATCTTTTGGTCATAACTTTTTCTATGTAACTCCAAATTTAACGAGCTTGGTGTCAAAAGAAATCTAAGAGAAAATACTACAAATTTAATGTTGAACATATTTTAAAATAAAGATTCTTTGATAGAAAAAAATGTACATCAATGCGTACATAGAAAAAATGACAACAATTGGGAAATCCTCTTTTTGGTGTTTTTTATTCCAAAAATGATTCTAACCTTTTTGAAACAATATTTTACCTTGAAAAAATATTTTCTAAGTATGTTAAAAGGTATTTAGGTCTAAAAAATTAACCTAAGAGTTTCATGCATCCATATTAAAATTCTTTGAAATATTTATATGAAATTTCTTATAAACTCTTTCAAAATTTCAATTCTTGAATTCCTTGAGGTCTTTATGCTTGCTTCATCTTTTTTTGAGCTTTCATCAAGTTTACTTTAATCCTCATGCTCTCATGATATTCAAGCTTTATCTTTGAATTCTTGCTTTAAGCTTCATATTGACCATCTTTCTTTGAAATATAAGTTTTCATGAATTCTTTTGAACACCTGTCATTGCGTTCATCATTGAATCCTGAAATAGCATCAATTAACCAAATATGTTAAGTTTCACTTGTTTGTTAACATCAAAATAAGATGTTAAGCCTTGTAAGCTCAACAATCTCCCCTTTTTTTATGATGACAAACAAGAAGTAAAAATTGGAGTAAGCCTTAAAAAGACTCTCTCTTTCAATAAGTATCATCTTAACAATATTCGCAAGATCAATATTAATTTCAAAAACTCTTTTACAATCATGCTCATCACTTCATTAAGTTTATCAATCAGTATCAAGTACTTCTCCTCCTTTTGATATATATTATGTTCATGCTCAATTTTTGTAATACCATGCTTAATTTTTACTTAAAACTTCTCCCTTTTTCGACATCAATCAAAAAGGAAAAAAATGATTAAGTTCAAATAAAATCATATTTTGAGCATATCATCAAACATGCATATCAAACAAATGTACACACTCAATTTATTATTTTTCAATATAGCATTTGTAGTGTGTTTTAATAGTCATGTATATGAGTTGTAACATCTTTACTAACAGCCTTTTCCCCCTTGACATTATTCAAGATGACAATTGTTGATTTTATGATACAAATTTAAAATTTAATTCATAATATCAATTTAAAATTTTATTAATTCATGATATCAATTGATTAATAAGGAAACAATCATAATATAAACAATAAGTTATAACACTCCTCCTGAATCCAATACATTCAGTTTTGTTACCAATTATGCTTTTATCATCCTATGTTTCAAAACATTGATTCACATCATGTATCAAATATCAATATCATGCTAATATCATCAATATCATACCATGCTCATAGATATAATCATACTCGTCATGCTTAAAAACCAATTGAACTTTTAGATTGTGATACCAAGTAAGCTTTTAAATTTTGATATCAATTAAAATATTTATGGATACCAAAGTACTTTATAGATATCAAAGTCATTATCACATCATGCATAGCTCATGGATACCAATATAACTATTATATCTTTCATAGCTCATAGATATCAATATAAAGAGTAGTAAGTTTATCCATGTGATTCATCAATAGCATGCATGGTCAAGAATTAATCTCAAATCAAAATTCATGCTTATGCATAATAATCTCATGCTCAAATTTTCAACATAGTGAGCTATAAATTTTCAATATAAGTCAAGGCATATACCATCTCATATAGGCATGTAAACATGTAGCATATAGGCTTTCATTCTCAAATATCTTTTTCTTAATCAAGGTACTTATGTAATAAGCTCAATTTGATATTTTCATAATATTTTCTTAAGTTAAGCCTTGTAAAAATCATCCGATAATGTTTGCCAACAATGTTATTTAATTTTTTTTTATGTATTTCAATAAACACTTTGAGTTTTTCAAGGCTTTTTATCTAGGTACCTATACCTTTTTAGGTCCGGTAGGTTTCACAAGGGATGTTTCTTTTACTCTCCAAACTTGTTTAATCTTCACACTCTTTCTCTTAAATGGATATTCAAACTTTATATGCCCATTTTTGTTACATTGATAGCATATGATGTTAGTATAGGCATTAGAGGATGTGCTAGCATAATCTTTAGATGTTTTCGAAAAATAACCCATGTAAAGATTCTTTTTCTTTTTATTTTTAATCCCATTAAATCCAATACCTTCTTTTTTTAACGTCATCCTTTGTGAGCCTATCATTTTGTCAAAGTTTGTCTTTCCTTTTGTGAAGTTATAAATGATTTTTTCTTTATCTTCAATTTGATTTTTGAGATCATTTATCTCTATCTCTTTCTTGTCGTTAACCTTCTTTAATGATTTCTCTATCTCTAATTCTTGAAATAATTTTCTTACTTTATCCTCTAATTTAGAAATATATATATATATATATATATATATATTTCTTATATTCTATAGAGGATAGAGATCGAAGGTTTTCTATCATCTTTTCATTTTTGCGTTCTAATTCTTTGATTTTCAAGTCTTTTTCTTTTTCAGCAAGATTTTTAGCTTCTGATTCTTTTATTGCAGCATCATACTTTTTTCCTATTTTCATGAGTTTTGAATCCTTTTCTCTTTCAGCAGTTCTAAAGGATTCTAACTCTTTCATTATACCTTCATTCTTATTTTTCAATGATGTATTTTGTTTAGTTACTTTAATTACCATCTTATGAACTTTGAATAAATCATTTTGTAATTCATCATAAGATGACATACACTCATCATTGGATTCATTACTACAAGAATTATTTAAAGATTTAGATAAGGAGTTTTCCTCATTGTCCCAAGCCATAAAGCACGTATAAGCAACCTCTTGGTCACTTGATTCATTTTCCGAACTACTTGTACTTATGTTATCCCAAGTAGTGGCTTTCATGGCCTTTTTGTCTTTCTTCTTAAAAGCTTTATATTCACTTGTAAGCATATAAATCCTATCATCTCTAACATCTATAATGCCTTCATAAGTAACTTCTAGCTTGTCCCATATTTCCTTAATTGATTTGCAAGCCATTACTCTATTAAATTCATTGGCATCTAAAGCACAATGTAAGGTATTCATGGTACTAGAATTTACTTACAGCATCTTATAGTCTATATTAGTCATATTCTTTTTCTCTTTAGGAATTTGTTTTCCATCTACTATCTTAGTGGGAATTAGGTCTCCATCCATAACTACTTCCCAAGTTTTCCAATCCACGTGTTGGAGATATATTTGCTTTCTCTTTTTACAAAAGGTATAGTTGTGTCCACAAAAGATTGGTGGCCCAGTTGAAGATTGTCGCTCTCCAAAGGGAGTTATGCCTAAGTGAGCAATTAGGATCTTTTTATAGCTACTAATTAAGATTTTCTATAACCCCACTCTGATACTAATTGAAAAGTAAGGTGTAGTCTTAAGAGGGGGGTGAATTGGGTTTTAAAAATTTTCTTTTAAATCTTTTTAGAAATTCTTAACTTATCATTGATTCTTCAAACTTTCAGCAAAAACTTATTTCTTAATTCAATCGACAACCACACAATCAGTCAATCATCCAAGTAATCAATCAACCAAAACAATCAACCACAATTTGAAAGCAAACAACCAAACCAAGATTAAAATATACAGCACTTTGGTAATGTAAGAACTTGAGATGGTTTGTTTGTTTATATAAGCCCTGTGGATGTGAATTTGAACCAATCCCTGTAATAATGAATTAGCTTTCTTAATCAACACAACATTCACATTCTTCCCCAAATTCAAAATTCAAATAAGCTCTTAGTTAATTTATTTTTGGGTGTTTAACCAAGTAACGAACTCCCGTATGGTTTCTGCAAAGAATGGTTTAACTAACGTACTCCCTTTCGGTTTCCACAATCCCAAATCAAAAATTAAACCTTAAGTTTATTTAACTTTCAAATTACATAGTTTGTATGCTTACCAATTAAACCATCCATGCAATTTAAATTTGCTAAAAATAAAGAGTAAGGGAAAGAGAGAGTGAGACCGGGATTTTTATGAGGTTTAGCTTACACCTAGCCTACGTCCTCGCCTTTGGCAAACCACCAAAGGATTCACTAAAATTAGTTCCTTTGCCGGGCAGAACAATACCGTTTACACACTCCTTAAATAGGCTAGAGCCCGCCTCTCAAAACAATGTACCCTCGCTCAGTTACTCCTTCAATTAGGTTAGAGCCCACCTCTCTACGCAATATCCCCTTGCTTAGTCAACAATCCAAATAATCCTTGGAATCATCAATCTACAAGATACAAATCAAATATTTGTGTACAAAGAATTGTTCACACAAAGAGCTGATTAGTACAACAATTCAACACTATAATATACTTCAAAGTAAATAACAATACGGAATTTAACTTGAAGCTCAAGGGAGTATATCACTTGTCGCGATGTCCCGGGAGTGCGTATGCCTCGAGCGGCGAAATAAAAATCAATTTTAATTTTCAATTAAAAATATGAAAGTGTCGGAGTTGCCACTAACCTTTTAGTGTGGTTAGAACACATGATTACTACCCCATTAGGGGTAGAATGGGTCTATGTTACCAGAGTTAGATTCTGGAGTTCGGTTACACGAGGGGAAGGTATAAGCACCCCCTACGCGCCCGTTCTTACGAATGGTACCTAATTAATTTGAAATTATCCCTAAGTTAATCTAATAAGTTTTTAAATTACTCCTTGTTATGAATTTATAAATACATATGAAAAATAAATAATTAATTAATTAAATATAATATATGCATATATATTCCCTCAGAACTTGAGGTACGTGAAGTCCGAAGGCTAATACCCTAACATTAAAATCATAGGGATATACCCACACAAAAATACTTACTAAAATAATACCAAAATATTAGAAATAATAGATATCTCAATACAAAATATAAACATAGGATATAGTTGAGAATTCCATAAATATGTGAAAGTAATATCCCTAACATATTATAATGATAATATATTACCTGTAATAATAATACTACTATAATAATAACACGTATATATCTCATAATATTAATAACACATAAATACCAATATGATATTATAATACCACTTTAATATATATATATATATATATATATATCATAACACGTAAATATTAATACTATACCATAATAATACTACTAGACTAATAATACATATATATCATACTTTTACTAACTATACAAAATGATAATAATATATCTTAACAAATACATGCAAAAACCCTAACTATAAATAATCAAAACTTTAACATAACTCTAATAAAACCCTATTAATATTGACAATAAAGGAAACATGACAATAAATCAAACCCTAAAAGTTAAATATAAACAAACATGAAAACAAATAAGACGAAATTATAGCATTTATACAAACCTAAAAATAAATATACAATGATATGGAAATAATCAAACCCTAAAAAATTCAACGTACAATAAAATGGAAATAAATCAAAAATCCTAAAAAATATGTACTAATAATTTGGAAACATAACAAACCCTAAAGTTAAAATGTGATAATAATATGGAAACACTCATAACCTTAAAATTAATAAACGATCTATATAGAGGCAATCAAATCCTAAAAATATTAATAACATGCTAATTATAATAACGATGATAATAACAATAATAAACAATATGCTTGTATTTATACATAAACAATGTACTTAATACTACCAATAATGTACAAATAATATAATATTTATACTAACAAAATTCATCTAATAGTTATACTAATAAATTAACAATGATATAACCAATACTAGTATACAAACCAATAATAATATTAACAATGCCAATAATAACATTATTACTAACAGTGCTACACAAACAATATAATATTAATACTAACATAATAATAATATTGTTAAATAATAATATCATAACATTACTGTTAATAATAACACATAAACAATACCATAATATTGCTAATAATAATATACAGAGAATAATAATATTTAATATGATCAATATAAAAGAAAAAATATATATATACCTATTAACACTAACAGTAATATATATATATATATACACACACATATTAACACTAACAGTAATATATATGTATATTTATGTGTATTGTCTGTACAACAGTTGGCAACAGAAACAGGAGGCAGGGGGGCTCACCGGGTGTTCTCGTGTTGCAGGGATAGCCGGAGGAACTAGTGGCCGTGAGTGGTGTCACCAGAGTGCAGCGGTCCGACAGTGGTTGCTGGTGGGGTCTGCGGAGTTGCAGCAGCTAAAGTAGCAGGGCCGCTGGGGGTGGTCAGAGTTGAGCGTGGCCGGCTGGAGACGGTGGATAACAATCCGTTGCTGGTACGAAGACGCCGGACGGTGACAATGAAGGAGGTTGGATGTGCGACACCCAGAGGGTAAAGATGATCGTAGACTTGACAGTGGGGCGAGGTGAGGTTGTCTGGTGCTGCTGTGCGTGGGTGCGTGTGAGGCTGTGGGCGTGACGGAGGGATGCCGGAGACGATGGCTGGATTCAACTGGTGTCTTCGGGAGAGATGCTCTGCTCGTGATCTGTAGGGGCTGCTGCGGTGTGCTCTGTTCTGTTGTGGAGGAGTGGCTCGGGCTTATGTGGTTGAAGATGACCGGAGCGGTGAATGTTAAGGCAACTAGTGACTGGCCGAGAGGCCTGCTGGAAACTGGCCAAGAGGCCTGCTGTGCTGGTAGGGGCTCGCTGGTTCGTGGTGCGGTTAGTGGCTCGCCGGAGTTGCAGCAGGAAGAGGAGGCAAGGGGAGGCCAGGTGAGTTTGAGGGAGATTGAGGGAACGGAGAGATGTAGGGTGAGGATGGAGGTGGAAGAGAGGCTAGGGTTCACGGGATGAATTTTTTTTCCTTTCCTCAACTTTCCTGCGCCCCCGGATGTCCTTTGGTGAAGAAGAAGAAGGTTTTTTATAAAAGAAATTAGAAACCTAGCTCCTCTCCTTTTCCATTTTTGGTTTTTTTTTTATATTTTTTCTTTTATACCTTTATGGAAATAAGATATATGAGCATAATTACTAAGATGGTAATAATGATATAATAATAATAATAATATAATAATAATAATAAAAGATAAATAATAGTAATAAGAATAAATTACTTATAACAATATAGGAAAGTAAATAATAATGATAAAATAATAGTAATAACAATAATTTACTTATAACAATATAGGAAAGTAAATAATAATGATAAAATAATAGTAATAACAATAAATTACTTATAACAATATAGGAAAGTAAATAATAATGATAAAATAATAGTAATAACAATAAATTACTTATATCAATATAGGAAAAATAATTAATAATAAATAGTGAAAATAAAAATAATAATAATAATAATAATAATATAAATAATAACAATAGAAATCATAGTAATAATAATAATAATAATAATAATAATAATAATAATAATAATAATAATAATAATAATAATAATAATAATAATAATGAAATAATAGGGATAATAAAATTATAATAATAAAAATAAGGTAATAATAATAATAATAATACAATGAGAAAGGATTCCTTGTTCTATTTGGCTAGGGCAAAAATAGGGTGTCTATATCACTGATTAATTCTTTCAATGATTGAAAGATTTAGAATTTGTAGCACAAGGTTGGTGAGTGAGAATCAGCAAGACCTCGGCAAACTTCGTAGACAAGATGAGAGTGAAAGAGCCTTTGAGTGTTGAGAGCAATTGAGGGAATTTTTTAATGCTGATTTGAATTCTTGGTTCTTGGTTAATTAATTCAATGATCTTTGAGGCTTATTTATAAACTTGAAAAAGTATGTAACTTGACCCCCTAGTGACTTGGAGTATTCCCCAAGTTTTCACAAAGTTTGAGCCCCAAGCAACCACATTTAAAAAATTTGTCTGTTATGAAAATTCAAAATTTGCCATGTGACAGTTGACTGTCTCTTTTTGGCAGTCGACTGTCTAATTAAATTAAATAGACAACAAGGTGGTAGTCACTTGACTGAACGCGGACAGGCATCTCAAAGTGTACAGACAGGCATCTATACGAACATGTACAGGCGCCTGTCATGCTGTTAGCTTTGATCACCCTTCAATATTTTGGTCATAACGTTTTATGTGTAACTCCAAATTTAATGAGCTTGGTGTCAAAAGAAAGATAAGAAAAAATCCTAAAACTTTCATGTTGAACACATTTTAAAATAAAGATTCTTTAATCGAGAAAAAATGTACATTAATACGGATGTAGAAAAAAATGACAACAATTAGGAAATCCTCTTTTTAGTGTTTTTCATTCCAAAAATGATTCTAACCTTTTTGAAATAATTTTTGACCTTATAAAAATATTTTTTAAGTATGTTAAAAGGTATTTAGGTCCAAAAAATTAACCTAAGAGTTTCATGCATCCATATTGAAATTCTTTGAAGTACTTACATGAAATTTCCTATAAACTCTTTCAAATTTTCAATTCTTAAATTCCTTGAGGTCTTTATACTTGCTTCATCTTTCTTTGAGCTTTCATCAAGTTCACTTTAATCCTCATGCTCTCATGATCTTCAAGCTTTATCTTTGAATCCATGCTTTAAGCTTCATATTGACCATCCTTCTTTGAAATATAAGCTTTCATGAATCCTTCTGAACACTTGTCCTTGCATTCATCATTGAATCCTGAAATAACATAATTTAACCAACTATGTTAAGTTCCACATGTTTGTTAGCATCAAAACAAGATGTTAAGCCTTGTAAGGTCAACAAAGTGATATCACAATAGTGTCTCATGTTTGTTATATTTTTTTTATACAAATATAGTGGAATGCAAATTATCTCTTTGCCCAGGGTGCAAGTGAGTGAAACAAAAATTGAGGAGGATGAAATTGGAGATTCTGTTAAAAATCAATGAAGAATTCAAAAAATAATTTGAAGATGAGTAGAGGTAGCCAAATACCTTAAGTGAGTTGCTAACATTGTACTAATGTCAAAGAAGAATAGAAAGGTTAGGATGTGCATTGATTACAGGGATTTGAACAGGGCAAGCTCAAAGGATAATTTTTCACTATACCAGATATTCGCATCTTGGTTGATAACACAGTTGGACACTTAATTTTCTCTTTTATAGATGGTTTTTCTAAATACAACCAAATCAAGCTTGCACCTAAAGATAAAGAAAAGAATACATTTATTCCTTTGTGGGGGACCTTTTGTTGCAAAGTTATGTCATTTGGTCTAAATAATGTAGGAGCAACCTACCAAAGGGTCATAGTAACTTTATTTTATGATATGAGTCATAGGAAAATTGAGGTATATGTCGATCATATGATTGTCAAATCTCGGGGCAAGAAAATCATATTGTAAATTTGAGGAAGCTCTTTGATAGATTTAGAAATTATTAGCTCAAGCTTAACCCAACCAAGTGCATATTGTGATTTTTTACATATGCTAAATTACATCGCTTGTTTCGTTTAACAATTAAAAGCTAGTTATGAACTCACCTTCAAGCTTCTACGGAAGAATGACCTTGGAAAATGGAATAAGGGATTTTAGCTAGCCTTTGAGAAGATTAGATGATATTTCTTAAGTCCATTTGTGCTAGTTCCTTTTGCACCCGAATGTCCACTCATCTTATATTTGGTTGTTTTAGGAAATTCAATGGATTGTGTTTTGTGGCAACATAATGCGTCTAGGCAAAAAGAATGGGTCATTTACAACTTGAGCAAGAAATTTATTGATTGTGAAACAAGGTATTCAACCTTAGAGAAGACTTGTGCTTTAACATAAGCTATTCATAAACAAAACAATGCACTATGTACTACAATACATGGTTAATCTTTAAAATGGATCTAATAAAATACATCTTTGAACAACCACCATTAACTAGACAGGTGGATAGGTGGCAGGTGTTACTTACATAGTATGACATAATGTACGTTACAAGGAAATCTATAAAAGATAGCGTTGTAGTAAAAATATTTAGTAGATAGGGTCATTGAATATTATAAGTCAATGAAGTTTGAGTTTCTTGATGAAGACATTGATGTTGTAGGATAGGTAGATGAAGATCAAAAGGGTAGGATGAATGGATAATGTTTTTTTGATAGGGCATCGAATTCTTTTGAGACATGGGTGTTGACATCGGGTTTTGAGGACCCATTTTGGCTGCCAACATTTGGTAACCATAAATAAATTTTGAAATGGAGTTGCTACTTTATTTTATTTTTGAAAGGGCAAAATAGAGGGAAAGCTTTTTGAAAAGATTTGAGTTTGAGAGTACAATTTTGCATGGGAAAGGCAATACTTCAAATCCCCATTCTTAAGAATTTAAAGACTAGTACCCTAAAACACTAATCCCATTGAATGGTTGTTGTGCTTACCTTGTGCGCATGTGTGTGCATTCCATTTGAAATGATTTTTGAAAGAACCAACCCTTAAAAAGGTTTTCATAGGATTATTAAAAATCCTATTATTTTGAAGTCACATAAATAGAACGAACAATACAAAGAGCATGTATAACATATACAAAATTTTTTATGATTTTGGTTTTTTTTTTAGAATAAAATCATAAAATTCGACTTAAAATATCTTTTAAAAACTAGGTTTTTTAATGCACTCAACAACCGTATCATGAATGGTGCATTAAAATTTTAAATTTTCCAAAATTACATGTTTGGTTTATTTTAAAGGAAAACCCACAAAAACCATTGAAAAGTGTGAATTTTTGGGAGGAGAACCATGAACCCACCTTGACTATCAGAAAAAGGTTGGAGAACACCTGAACGCCGCTTCATGAGTGTAGGACCCTAAGTAAAATGAAAAATTCTTTCAAAAATATTGATGTCTTTGAGATGAAAGATTGGAGGACATCCAAATGTCACTTCATGAATGTATAATGATTTGAAAAACTTCACAAAAACATTGATATTTTTTAGAAAACTTGTGCAAATCCATTGGTTGTTGATGAAAAAAGTTGATTTTTTTTTTGTAGAGAAACCATGAAAACCTTGAACAAAAGATCCCTTAACATCAATCACAAGTGTTGTATTATGTGTAGAGATAGTAACATACTTAGAATCACTTAAAAAATCAATAGAGAATTCAAAATATGCACTCTCAAGAATTGGCGATTGACCATGTGCAGAGGCCAGTCGACTGCTTGCTACATTTTCAAAAAGAGGTAGAGGGGAATCGAACGCCTAGTGTGGCTGGTCGATCACCTAAAGATTAAATACATATGCATAATTTTGATACCCTAACATACTTTCTCCAATGCAATCACAAAGAAACATGTCCTATGATCCCTAACATTCAATTTTGACATAGGAAAGTAGAGAAATCATAAAGCATAAATCACAATGTTCAAAGAATCACACATATGCTTCAACATGCCAAAACAATCATATGCATGGAAATGAATAAAGCAAAGGGTTTGACACAGACCTTTTTAAAGAAGAACCCTCTATCGATCAAGTGAAGGTCTCCACACTTTGAATTACACCCCCAAAGTCTCATTCAAGAGAAGACAAGTATGTTTTCTCTTCTTTCTCTCCTTCATATTAAAGATATTCTTGAAACTCACAAATTCCTCTTGAAAACCCTCACTTTGCCCTCTCTTCAGTCTACCCTAAAATTTCTTCTAAAATGTCCTTTTATAGACCTTCAAAGGAGGGAGGGAAAATCATTTTCGAATTTGAATTTTTAAATTTGAATTCAAAAATAACTACCAATAACTGCCACCCATTAATAGCAAATGTTAGAGGTTGACATGTGGCTTTAATAGGACACATAGTTGGCCAACAATCTCTAGTCAATCGCAAAAGGAGACAAAAAAAAAAAAATCAAATTTGTCCTAGGTTGGTTGACCGCCTTAAGGGGTCAATTAATCGCTTGAAGGTGTTGACCAACAACTAGTTTGGAGGAGGATTGGTCGACCACCTTAGGGGACTGATCGACCATCCAATGCAATGTTTAGATTTTATTTTCATTTTATTGGATTTTTGCATCTTTATTTAGATCAAAGTTTGTTTGGTCAAAAATTTACTATCAACAATGGGATAGGAGTTGTTTTTATTTCACCAAAGGAGAAGTATTATCTAGTTATAACAAAGCTCTTATTTCCATATGCCAGCAATGTAGTGGAGTATGAGCATGTATCTTGGGATTGCAAGCAACATTGAGCAGAAGAGTGAAAAAGTTGATAGCTAGAGGAGACTCGACTTTGGTGATGTACCAATTAAAAGGGGATTGGGAAACTTGGGATCCCAAGTTCATTCCCTATCAATAGTTTATACTCAGAATGACAGAAGAGATTGGTGAGATTAAGTTCCACCATTGGCCTAAGCAGAAGAACCATATTCTAGATGCCTTGTGCAACCCTAGCAACAATGTTTAAAGTAAAGCCTAGAATGGAAGTTAAGCCGATTTCCATAAGGATACATAGTGTACTATAACATTTTGTTAATACAAATGAAGAAGCTGACGAGAAATATTTTATGACATAAAAGCATTATATCCAAAGACAAGAATATCTTTCAAAGGTGTCCATTAATAACCAAAGAACAATTTAAAGGTTGGCTATGGGATTCTTCTTTGATGGAGAGATACGTTACAAAGAAGTCATGACATGACACTCCTACATTTTGTTGAGGCAAAAGAGGCACAAAAAATCCTACTGGAAGTACATGAAGGGATTTGTGGTTCTCGTGCTAGTTCACTCAATGGCGTATAAAATCCTAAGATTTGGCTACTCTTGGACAACCATGGAAAAAAATGTATTAGTTATGTAAGAAAATGTCATAAATGCAAATCTATGGAGATCGGATTCAACTTCCACCATTTTAGCCTTAGGCTATGTCAACCCCATGACCTTTCTCAGTGTAGAGCATGGACATGATTGGCCTTATAACTCAAACAAAAAGCAATGGTCATCACTTTATTTTTGTGGTTATTGACTACTTCACAAAATGGGTGGAGGTCGCTACATATGCAAATATTACTTGAGTGGTGATATGTTGGATCATTCAGAAGGAGATTATATGTAAATATAGGTTACCGAAAAGGATAAATTCAGACAATACCAATAACCTTAACAAGGAGATGATGACGAAGTTGTGTTCTTAGTTCAAAATTAGGCATTATAATTTAGCGCCCTATTGGCTAAAGATGGTGGGGCAGTTGAAGTAGCAAACAAAAATACCAAGAAAATCTCTAGTAAGATGACAGATACTTATAAGTATTGGCATGAGAAGCTATCATTCACCCTATTTGTCTACCGAACAATAATTCGCACATCCATAGGGGCAACTCCAAACTCCCTATTAAATGGAATGAAGGCGGTTGTTATAGTTGAGGTTAAAATATCATCTTTGTGCATTATGAAAGAGGTAGAATTAAAGGAGGCAAAATGAGTAAGTGTTCGGGTATGATCAACTAAACTTCATTAATGAAAAGTGATTGTGGCTCTCGTTCATGCTCAACTCTATTAACAAAGAATGATGAAAGCTCATAATAAGAAGGTGTGCCCCTAATAATTTTAGGAAGGAAAGCTAGTTTTGAAGAAAATCTAGCCAATCCATAATGATTCTTGTGGTAAATGCCCATAAAAGAACCTCGAGATGCTAATCCACGACTCTAAACTATAAAGGGCCCTATGTTGTGAAGAAAGCATTCTTAGAAGAAGTAATTCTATTGGCAAATATGGATGGAGTTGACTTTCCAATTTTTTTCAATTCGGATGTTGTAAAGAAGTATTATGCATAATGTAATATATTCCTTTTGTTAAGATTAATAAATGAAGTTTCTTTCCATCTAGTCCTATAATTGTGATTTGTGTTTACAAATGTGAGATTAGTGTTTTAATCATATAATAAGTGGCAATTCTTGCCTGACCGGTGAACCAAAAATGCCCAAAATATTAACAAATCACCCCTTGCTAACCCTCTCGAGCCTTAAAGTCAAAGACAATTCTTCTAAAGTCACATAACTAGAATTTACCTTGGGTTGGATCCTCTAATGGTATTGGCAATTTAATTGAGGTGGAAGTCACTACTAAAAGGATGGGTAGGTCATCTTTCTACCGCCTAAAAGGAAATATTGGCAAAGAAATCCCTTGTTAGCATGTTGAGCCTTCAAAATAGTCGTTCGTAGAATAACCTATTAGTGGATCACCCCCCCCCCCCAACACACACAGTAGGGTAGTTTTGAGGATTTGATATGAATAAAGGTAAAAGAAAAAAATCATTAAAACAACTTGAAAAGGAAATGAAAAAAAATCTTTCCCTGAAATTTTGAAATGAAAATAATGAGAAAGATGCCAAAGGAGTAAAAGGAAAAAATATGAAAAAGAATGTTGGCTTTACAAGGCTTTAAATCTTGTTTTGATGCTAACAAACAATTGGAACTTAACATATTTGTGTGAGTAATGATTTTAGGGTTTATATATGTGAAAGCAAGGTCAAAGAACTCACAAGGATCACATATGTGAAAGCAAGGTCAAAGTGCTCACAAGGATCAAATGAAACTTAAAAGAGTCAAAACATGGATTTAAAGATGATATTTTAAAGCTTGAAGAAAATGAGGACATGGATGATTTGTTGAAAGCCAAAGAAAAGTTAGAAGTCAAAAGAGCCAAAGAAAAGCAAAGTGAGAGAGCTTAAAGAAAGACAAAGCATGAAAACTCAAGTACCTAGAACGTGAAAAGTCTTAAAAGTCTTTATGTAAGTACTTTAATGTTTAAATATCGTTTGAAATATTTTGAAGCTCTTTAAGGGGATTATATGGACTTAGAGACCTATTTAAAAACCTCGTAAAATGTCTTGTAAAAGAATAAAGAAAGAGAGCAAACCATATTTTGAATTGGAATTGAAAAATCAGAAAACAAAAACTTCAGAAGACTGAACTTTAAGTTCAGTCATTTGAAGAATTACTTTAGAAGTCTGAAGAATATGTTCAGTTATCTGAAGAATTATTGGTGAAAGACAGAAACTGGCAGAACACCCTCAGAAAACTGAACACTGACTTTTGGTCGTTTGAACTCAACACCTCAGTTGTCTGACCCTTGACCTTGGTAGTCTGATCTTGTATCCAGTTCAAATTTTTCAAAGGAGAAAGAACTTTAGAATACTGAACTCGAAGGTTCAGTCATCTGAACATTGTTAACAAGAAAATTTTTCAAAAGTTTTATTTTTTAAATATCATTTGCTTGTGCCCCCAATTTTCTAAAAACTTGGGAAATACTCCAAGTAAACTTGGGCAACACGAAAACCCCTTTTGAAAGCCTATAAATACATCGTTTTGCAAATCAAAATAAACCAAGAATTGAAAAATCTAATTGAGAAGCTGAAAGCACTCTTGTTCTTACAAAGTTGTCTTGCTCACTCATTAATGGACTTCTGTGTTTTTTCTGGATCAGTTGACAGGTTGAGAAAACCACGACAATTCATTGATAGTTTTGTTTCCGAGTGGAGTGGCAAGAACTTGAAAATTAGGATAGGAATATGGAATTGGCAGGGTATGTTGTCAATTAGGAAAGAATATTTAGGCCGGTATTGGGGTCTATTTAAAGTGAATATTTTAGTGTTATAAGTGCACCAGACATGTTAGGATATTAGAATTATACATTTGTTTTAGTTCTATCTTTAAGATGGATCCCAGAGATAGTAACGCTATTGCTGGAGGAAGTAGCAGTGAGGGAGCTGCCCATAAGGGTAGTAGCGAGTCTAAGGTAGTTTATAGTCGAGGTTATGTAGAGTTCTCGGGGGCAGGATCGTCCCATTGCTGAGTTGGGAGATTCTATTGAGAAGTTCACTTGCCTAAAGCCTCCTACCTTGGTGGGAAGTACCAACCCGATCCTTGTAGAGAATTGGATTCAGGAAATTGAGAAGATCTTTGTCGTACTACGATGCACCGATGAGCAAAAGGTGTTATACGCCACATTTAAACTGACTGGAGAGGCTGAGAGATGATGGGAAACAATTAAGCTGCTTGAGGAAAAGAGATTGGTACCAATGGCAATGACATGGAGCTGCTTCAGAGAGGTGTTCTTTGAATGGTATTTTTCAGCTTCTATTAGGAAAACAAAGGTAGAGGAGTTACTGAACTTGACTCAGGTACAGTTGACTGTTTAGTAGTACACTTCCCGTTTTGTGGAGCTGTCACAGTTTCCTTCGTACATGGTACCTGACAAGTCCATGAAGGTTGGGATGTATAAGAGGGGTTTAAGGTAGGAGATTATTAAGCAAGTGGCAGTGTTACAGGTACAAGAATTTTCTACATTGGTGGATAAGGCCACTGTGGCAGAGGTGAGCTTGTAGGGGGGATGTAGAGGCTCAGAACTAGAAGAAGAGGCCGATGCCTTTTGGTTCACATATGGGTGAAAGGCAGGGCCCTTGGAGGAGGTATGGTATTTGCAGAGGCTAGCGATAGGATACGGGTGCTAGGGCATTTCAGGTATCACACCCTATTACCCCTAAGTGTGGCAAGTGGCATTCGGGTGAATGTAGGGGCGGACCAGGTGACTGTTATCGGTGTGGTAAGCCTGGACACATGGTGAGAGATTGTTGTGTGACATTAAACTTCCCACCTCCATAACTGCAGTATCGGGGAGGTAATCAGGCTTCGCGTGGAAACTACTAGAGGGCTATGACCCAGGCATGGGTGTATTCCTTAACTCTTGGCAACGCTGATAATGTAGGAGATGTGGTGACTGGTAATATCTATATGCATTCAAATAAATTCATTGTATTGTTTGACTCAGGTGCGACACATTCTTTTATTTCTCAGGGATTCATCAAATTGAGTAGGGTAGAAACACAATCGTTAGATGCCAAGTTAGAGGTGGTCACACCGACCAGGTTAGTGGTAGTGTGTAGTAAAGTGATTTGAGACTGCCCAGTAGAGATTCAGGGGAGAATTATGCTTGCTAACTTGATTATTTTTTACATGCATGACTTTGATCTTATTTTGGGGATGGATTGGTTAGCAGCCAACTATGCGAGTATTAACTACCATAGGAGGGAGGAAGTGTTTAGACCTCTAGGGGAGTAGGAGTTTAAATTTGTTGTGTCGTGTGTGCACTCTGCACCATGGATCCTTTCAGTCATTCAAGCAAGGAGGTTACTTTTAAAGGGATGCCAAGGGTACCTAGCATTTATGAAAGAGGCATCGAGGGAAGAACTTAAGTTGGAGGATATTCTCGTGGTAAGGGAGTTCACGGATGTTTTCCCAGAGGACTTACCGGGATTGCATCTTGATCGCGAGGTGAAATTTGCCATCGATTTTCTTCCAGGAGCAATGTCTATTTCTAAAGCTCCTTATAGAATGGCTCCAATTGAATTAAAGGAGTAGCTGAAGGAACTTCTTGATAAGGGGTTTATCAGACCGAGAGTATCATCCTGGGGAGCACCGGTGTTGTTTGTAAATAAGAAGGATGGGTCGATGAGGATGTGCATTGACTATAGAGATATTAATAAAGTGATAGTAAAGAATAAGTACCCATTACCCCGAATTAATGAACTGTTCGACCAATTACACGACACACAGGTGTTCTCCAAGATCGATTTGCGATCTGGGTATTATCAGGTGAGGGTTAAATCAAAGGATGTACCAAAGACGACTTTCTGTACTAGGTATGGCCACTACAAATTTCTGGTTATGCCCTTTGGATTAACTAATGCTCATGCGGTATTCATGGACCTAATGAACAAGGTGTCTCACGAGTACCTAGATCAGTTTGTGGTGGTATTCATTGATAACATCTTGGTTTATTTGAGGAATCCTGAGGAGCATGCACTTCATTTGAGGTTGGTACTCCAGGTACTTAGAAGAAAGAAATTGTTTGTGAAGTTCAAGAAATGCGAATTCTGGTTAAGGCAAGTGGAATTTCTGGGACATGTGGTGTCTAAGGAAGGTGTTTCAGTGGACCCTAGTAGGATAGATGCGGTAGTTGATTGGGTGAGACCAAAGAATGTGCATGAGTTTAGAAGTTTCTTGGGTGTGGCAGGATATTACCACTAGTTCATTGTGGGTTTTTTCTAGACTATCAGGTCCGTTGACATGGCTCACGAGGAAGAATATGAAGTTTGAGTGGACTAGTGAGTGTGAGAAGAGTTTTTAGGAATTGAAGCAACGACTAGTTACTGCCTCAGTGTTGACTATTCCATCAGGAGATGGTGGATACATGATCTACAGTGATGCATCTAAGAAGGGACTCGGGTGTGTCCTAATGCAGCAAGAAAAGGTTATTGCATACGCTTCTTACCAACTTAAGGAGTACGAGAAAAACTATCCGAAACATGACATAGAATTGGCGATAGTAGTCTATGCATTAAAAATTTGGAGGCACTACATGTATGGTGAAAGGTGCGAAATCTTTACCGACCACAAAAGTCTTAAGTACTTTTTTACTCAGAAAGAGTTAAACATGAGGTAGTAGAGATGGCTTGAGTTAATAAAGGACTACGATTGTACCATTAGTTACCACCCAGGAAAAGCTAATATGGTAGCTCATGCTTTAAGTCAAAAGTCAATGGCTGTGTCAGTTTTAGCAATTGGAGTTCAGCATCGAATCAGGATGGACCTAGAAAGGTTGGGCATGGAATTGGTGGAAAGAAATCACCAGGCGTTCATTACTAGCCTAGTAGTACAACTGACCTTATGGGAAAGGATCAGAACAGCTCAGATGAAAGACACCGAGCTAGTAGAGATTGTGAATAGGATTCAAGATGGGTGGAGGGCAGACTTTAATGTGTCAGATGATGGGGTGTTGAGATTTCACACTAGGATATGCGTACCGAATGATGATGAGATTAAACGAACCATCCTGGAAGAGGCACATCACTCTCTATACACAGTGCATCCAGGGAGCACAAAGATGTATAAGAATCTACGGGAATCTTTCTGGTGATTTAACATGAAAAGAGAGATCGCTTGTTTTGTTGAACAGTGGTTGACGTGTTAGCAGATGAAGGCCGAGCACCAGAGGCCAGCGGGACCGGTTTAACCACTTCTTATTCCGAAGTGGAAGTGGGAGCACATTTCCATGGACTTTGTTATGGGATTACCATCGGCACTTCATGGACAAAATGCTATATGGGTAGTTGTTGACAGATTGACAAAGATTGCCCATTTCATTTCGGTTAAAGTCAGTTATTCTATGAATAGGTTGGTAAAGCTCTATGTGTAGAAGATAGTTAGATTGCATGGGGTGCCTGTGTCTATAGTTTTAGATAGGGACATGCGATTTACTTCTCGATTTTGGAAGAGTCTACAAGAAGCAATGAGAACTCAACTCACTTTCGGTACGACTTTTCACCTGCAAACCGATGGTCAGTCAGAGGGGACTATTCATATTTTAGAGGATTTTTTGCAGGCGTGTGTACTGGATTTCAGGGGTAGTTGGATTAAATATCTGTTATTAGTTGAGTTTGCATACAATAACAGTTATCAGACTAGTATCGAGATAGCATCGTATGAGGCACTGTGTGGTCAAAGGTGCCGATCTCCGTTGTATTGGGACGAGGTCGGTGAGTGGAAAATTTTAGGACCAGAGCTTATTCAGCAAACTTTTGAGAAGGTTCTTTTTATCAGGGAAAGAATAAAGATAGCACAAAGTCGGTACAAGAGCTATGCAGATACACGCTGGCGAGAGCTGGAGAGTGAGATTGGTGATGCCATATTTTTTAAGATTGCTCCGAGGAAGGGGGTAATGAAATTTGGGAAAAAAGGGAAGCCAAGCCCTAGATACATCTGGTCATTCGAAATTCTAGAGAGAGTTGGTCCGGTGGCATACATAATAACATTACCCCTAGCATTGTCTAGGATTCACGAGGTGTTCCACGTGTCCATGCTGAGAAATTACATTCTGAATCCTTCACATGTGATCTTGGAACTCGGGGATACAAAGGCATATGAGGAGATACCGATTTAGATTCTAGACTATAAGGAACAAGAGCTATGTATTGATAGGATTCCACTTGTAAAGGTACTTTGGCATAATCATGCAGTGGAGGGCGCATCATAGGAAATAGAGATAGAAATATGTCAGAAGTATCCACAGCTGTTCGAAGAGGCTCATCGCTAAATAGGTAAGTAGAATGGTAGGTAGGTATTAGTTTTGTAAGTTGGTTTCTTAGAGTAGATTGTTTAGTTTATCAGTTGTTTACTATTTGTTCATGGTTGGTCTTTGGAAGAGTTTGCATGGATATTTTAATCTCCTGAGATAGGATGTGTAACCGTGGTCTTCTGCTGCCATAAGTGATGGTATGTAATAAATTTGAGATGGGTCTACTTTGTGGGTGGTCGTCGGCTCTTCCTAAGAGTCGGATCAGCAGGTCAGTAATCATTATGTGGATGTGATGGAAATAGTTAGCAAATTTTGAGGACGAAATTTTTGTAAAGGGGGAAGATTGTAGAAACCCAAATTGAGAAAATAAAAGGAAATAAATATAAAAGAGAGAAATAAAGGAAAATAAAAGGAAAAGAAGGAGGTTGGTTTGGCAGGGCCTAAACTGTCACCGATTTTCTAGAAGGTGAGAAAACCGTCACCGGTTTCGGTCAACTGGGAGAGTTAGCTGCCAAATCGGCGTCGGTTTTTTGAAGCTCAGAACACCAGAGATGGTTTTCCTACGGGTCTATTTACTTAAGGGCTAAGTTACTCATTTTTATTCATTTCTATCATTTGCTCTCTCTCTCTCTATAAAAACTAGGGTATTGGCTCTTTCTCTCTCTCTAGCTCCAGAACTCTCCGCTAGTGCTCCTCGGTTCTCTCTCCCTTCTCCCTGCTTGTAGGATCTTGTTGTTCGGCTGGTTTGAAAAGTTAGAATTTTGGGTTTTCATTCATTTCGAGTCATTTTTATGAAAACAAGTAAGGAGATTATATTATGCTAGCAATTTTATGAAATATGGACCAATTAAAATGCAATATATGGTTATATGCAATTGATTATGGCTTTTATTTTCCAATCCAACTGTTTAAACTGAGGTTTTTGAGCCTCTGGTTCGGTTCATAAATATTATTTTCAAAACCAATCGATTAAATTTGAATACGAGATTACTAGATTGAAGTACTGGGTTTTCTGAACGTTTTGACCAATTGAAATTGTTGGTTTCAAATTATTATGGGTGTTTTATAAATGATCAAAGTAAGTAGGGTTGATTATATCTGTTTTCCTATATACGTATATATTCTAATTAAATAAAATTTGTGGAGATAATTAAACCCGTATTTTTATCTAAGTCGATATTTAGTATGATATGACGTGTTTTGGTTGATGAAATAATGATGATTATCAGATGAAAATTTGTGTGGCATGAGAATAGTTTAAATGACATATATGAACAGAAGTTTTTCATTGGTATTATACAATATGATATGACGACTATATGCTGAGATTGATATAACGGACGGAGGGCGAGATTGATATAACGGTCGAGGGCCAGGAGTAATATTATGCCCGAAGGCTGGGTTTTTATGGAATAACTTGTTTTAATACGAAATGAGTTCTAATACAATTTTTATTGTGTAAATTTCCATATATGATTCTACAACCATGTGGATATGCGATATGTGATATTGCGAGCACGGTATCGTAACTATATGTCAGCAGTAAGTGCAATCACATGGGCATGGAAGTGTGATATAAGATAGTTGATTGGAGACTTGGGCCGCAGTACTACTCTGAGGTTTCTGTTGGGGGGACCCATCCGAGGTAGTTCTGAATTACCATAGGTAGGCACAATTGTACTTACAACATTAGTTTTGACTCAGCTATGAATTCATCGACTGTGAGTTGAGTTCAGCCTTCAGGCCGCACAACCTATCATGGGGGGAAGCATGTCATATAAGTATGTGATAGCGTGATGACGCTACTTCAACAGTCCGGGTTGTGTCTTTTATGCATATATGGGCAAATTTACTATAAATGAGTTATATTGAGCCGAAAGTTTATCATTTAGAAATTATATATTTTCATATATACTGATTAGTACAATTTAAATGTCATTTTCATATACGGTTAAATAATGGAAGTTTTATATTCACACGAGAACTCATGCTAGCCACACATGGATAATAATATAATCCGTCTTATTGAGAAGTGTCTCATCCCATTATACAAATCATTTTTAGGACCTTCAAGGAATCGTACCTAACATACTATAGGACAAGGATTAGACATTTTGGGGGTGCTAGACAGACCTGGTGAGTCACCAGTGGTTTTATTTTGTCATTCGGTTGGGTTGTATTAAATAGACAGGTAGTTAAATGTATGTATTTGAGAACATTTAGAACTTGGGTAAAGTGTTAGGATGTTTTAAAAATCTTCCGCTAGATGGTTTTAATTTCAGTAATGGCAGGCGCACCCAGGATTGCCTAGTTAAGGCGGGTTACATTTATATATGTGTGTGGTGTCAAAGAGTATTTATATGTTTTACTAGCACTCTGGGCCACGTGGCGGGTTGGGGCGCTACACTTCTGTGTATAGATTGATTGTAAATATGTTTCCAAGATTAGAGATATGCTTTAATGGCTGAGAGATTTATAGACCTAAACTTTAGCATTCCAATTATGTATAGTTGCTATTTATGCCCATAATATTGTAAAGCAAAGAACAAATGAATAATACCAAGTTTGGACTAAAGCTTCCCTATAGTATTTTAAGAATTTGATCAAAACAAAGTTGTTTCTTGGAAGATATGTTTGCAATTTTTTTTAACACTCGAAATGACATCATTTTGGCATATTTTTCCTTCTCTTCTTCCTTTCTTCTCTTTTTATTCGGCCTCCTCCCTTCTCCCTACAGTGCACACAACCGCCTCCTCCATTCCTACCATTTTTGGTGACTAGTGCGTTGACCACCCACTGCCTAGGCCATTATTGCCTACCCTTGCACCTCCTATGTAAGAACCTAAACCGTGATATATTGGTTAATTGTGTAAAAGAAGGGTAAAATGGTAAATTGAGTAGAGTTTGTCGACGAAGTTTCTTCTGTTCTCGTCGACGAAATTCAAAGGCTCGTCGATGAGGGAATGCTGAGAGGTTCGGAGGAATTGAAATATTCGGCTCGTCGACAAGGCCACTGACTTGTCGATGAAGCTAATGGCGGACTCGTCGACAAGGACGCCAATTCGTCGACGAATCCACCTAGTTCAAGGGCTATAAATATCAATTCCATTGCTTCAAAGCTAAGTAATCTTAAATATCCTCTCTCTCTTTCTCTTTCTCTCTCTCTCTCTCTAGAATTCGAAGCTCTCTCTCTTCGATTTCTTCGCCGTTTGTCATCTAATTTGTAAATCGGGAGTTACTGCGAGGATGAGGGAAGGATTTTCTATGTTTCTAGTAGATCAGAATTCCGTTTTGAGCGTTTTTGGGTTTCGGGCTAAAATCGAGGTAAGGCTCGATTTCCGTTTCTGATTTAGTATGTGTATGGTAGTACGAATGGTAAGTATGTATTACACTATGGTTTGTAGGTTTTGGAGTCTCAGTTCGTAGTTTTGGGGCCGTAGAGTTTGTAGTTGGAATTCAGGTTAAGGTAAGGGGATTCAATTTATATCAGTTTATTTTCAAAATCAGGATCGGTCAGCTTGTAGGCTACGATCGTATGTATGTTTTGGTAACTTATTTGATGAAATCTATTGGCTAAAAATGCAGGATTTTCGGGTTACAGTTTTCGGGAAAATTGGGGATTTCGGGTATCATCTCTACTTTGTTTGGAAAACTGTTGGTTATGTTGAAACTATATTATTAAGGTGACCGTAGTCCATATTTGCATAAATTGTATACTTGAATTTGTAAACGATATGATTTTCCGTAAACCAAATAAGTGTGGTATATATGGTTGTATGTATTTATTCCAGGTATTTGTAAAACAGCTAGTGGCGGCTAATTACTGTGCGCTGAAATGTATAGGAATGTGAGTTCCAAAATGAATACTAGTGTGATGACACTGACCGTATGTTTTGGGTATCGTATGTACTGGAATGGTTTTGTGAAAATACTGAAACTGTATGTAATTGTATGAAACTGTATGGAAATGTTTCGAACTGTATCATATTTTATAGTGTTATGAATTATGTAAAATAACACTAGTATGCCACACACTGATATAACCTGATTTCTTCCTTACTGAGAGGTGTCTCACCTCGAATGTACGTATAATGTTTTTCAGGCCCTTCAGGTAGCCGTAATTAGCATCCTAGCATTTGGAAGCGGGGGTGTCGTTAGCTACTGCTAGTACCTGTTAGGTACGAGTATTGGTATCCAGGTGGTCAGGATGGTTTTGTAGACACCCGAGGTATGTTTTGTATTATGGGAATGTATATCCTAGCTTGTATAGACTCTGGTATGATACTTTATATGTATAAAAAGCCGTATTCCGCTACGTATCTGATGAGTATGGATTTGTATGTGTATGTGTATAGGGCATCTGTGTACCCCACGGAGTTGGACCCTTTTTTTTGTATCGTATCATGTATGTTTGAATTGATACAGAGACAGGTTAGGTTACTATATTCACACCTGGGACCCACCTACTAGTTCGGGGCGTGATAGCTTGGTATGAGAGCTAACCAGGTTGTTAGGTCTTGTAGACTTGGTTAGGAGTATTGATGTGTACATACAAGAGTATGGGATGTAGGAAATGGGTAGTGTTGGTCGAGGGTTGTTCTGTTGCTAGATTGGGATGTGTCAGCGGTATTCCGTGTTTTTCTTGGAATGACGATTCCAGTAAAGGTAGGGCATACCATTGATGGATTCGTGTCGGTGTGACGGGGTAGGCTTAGACTTGTGAGAGTAATAGTTGACATGATTAGGTCTATGATTGTGTTAACTGTGTATGATATAGGAATTCTAACCGATTCCTATTCTGTTTTCAGAATGGAGCCTAAGGATAATAACTTGGAGAGTGGTTTTGAGGAGACGACAAGCGATGAGTCTCCTTCTAGGTCTCGTGGTTTGGAGAGATAGGTGATCCAAGAGATTGGGTGGAGTGTTAGGAGATGTGAGAGCTCTCCTACTGATACGGGGTGTACCATCGAGAGGTTCACATGCATGTACCCTCTGACAATTACAGGAGTACCTAATCCGATAGTGGTAGAGGACTAGGTCAAGAAGACCGAGAGGATTTCGTAAGTCCTCCACTGCACTAAGAAGCAGAAGGTCTTGTATGCTACCTTTCGGCTTACTAGGGAGGCAGGGCGATGGTGGACTGCGGTGAGTATGCTTGAGAAGCAGAGAGCTGGTCCATCTGGTATGACATGGGGCTGCTTCAAAGAGGTATTTTTTGCGAGATACTTTTGGTCTCCACTCGAGATGTGAAGGCTGATGAGTTTTTGGGCCTGATGTAGGAAACTTTGACGGTGTAGAGGTATGCTACCAGGTTTATCGAGTTATCCCGATTTGTGTTATACTTGGTTCCCAATAAGCACGAGAAGTCTTAGAGGTTTGAGAGGGGTCTGAGGAAAAACGTCTGCCATCTTGTGGGGATGCTGCAGATCCGTGATTTCTCTGTCCTGGTGGATAAAGCCACCAAGTTGAGACCGATCTTCAGGGAGATGAGGTAGTACAGGATCAGGGGAAGAGGCCAGTATCTTCTAGTCCTCAGAGTGGTCTTTGGCAAGGTCGATGGAAGAAGAAGAAGAATTATAGCTCTGGTTATTGACGGAACACCGAGCGACCGAGTTCTCAGGGAGATCCATCCTTCGCACCGTGCACTAAGTGCCATAAATGGCACGATGGCGAATGTCAGCCACTCTAGGGTGTCTGCTACAACTGTGGCAAGTCGGGCGACATGGCGAAGAGCTATCAGGAATAGAGGAGGATTATGCCTACACAGAGTCAGAACCGTGGGAGTAATCAGATGCCTCAGGGGAACTACCAGGCAACCATGGCTCCCGCGAGAGTATATTCACTTACTCCAGTAGATGCGAAACACGCTGGGAACGTGGTGACAGGTACCATGTTATTGCTTTCGAATAGAGCTATTGTTTTATTTGATTTGGGGGCGACCCATTCGTTCATATGTGCTAGTTTTGTGAAGTTGTGTGAGGCGGAAACCTGTGTGATGAATGAGATGTTGTCTATGACTACGCTGACTGGGAGTGTAACGATTTGTAGTAAGATGTTAGGAAACTGACCAGTTGTGATTTAGGAGAGATTGCTACCAGTAAATCTTGTAGTATACGACATGTCAGGTTTTGACGTCATACTGGGGATGGATTGGCTATTCTCTAGTTTTGCCATGATTGATTGTCATAGGAAGGTAGTAGTGTTCAGACCTCCTAGGGAGCAAGAGTATGAGTTCGTAGGATCGTGTGTGCATTCGACACCACAGTTTCTATCAGCGTTACAGGCGAGGAGGCTACTTTTGGACGGGTGTCAGGGGTACCTAGCTTGCGTGAAGGAACCGCCACTGGAGGAGTTGAGGCTTGAGGATATTTGTAATGACCCGAAGAATAATGGTATTTAAATAATAAAAGAAAGGGAAATGGAAACCGGAACCAGGAAGAGGCAATCGACTTAGCGTTCGTCAACGACATTGCATTTTGGAAAGGATAAATCTCAGGAATTTTTTAGCTCCTCGTCGATGAATACAGGGGACTCGTTGACGAGGGTGTAATAGGAGCTCGTCGATGAGGGTTGGAGTTTGTCGACGAAAATATAATTGGGCTCGTCGACGAGGAAATACCGAGGGGATGATTCTGAATTTCGTAGACGAAGGGGAGAGTTCGTCGACGAATTTTGTTTTGACCTTGTTGACGAGGTGATGTGGCATGTCGATGAAGGTCGCAGTATAAATGGGGTTAAACGTGATTTTTAGTTCATTTTGCTGCGCCGAATCTCTCTTTTTCTCCCCATACAGTTTCTCCTCCTTCTCTCTTTGATTTTGGGCCGAATTTCCGCTGTTCGATGATCTGAAGCCACCACGATACTTCTGGGAAAGTTCTCTGCAAGTCTACCAGAGTGAATCGTCGGTGGGGCTGAGGTGGGAACCATCCCAAATCCAGGGTAAGGGTTTCTACTCAATATTTGGATTTTTGACAATTGTAGAAAGTGTTATACGTGTAGAAATACTGAACTTTAGTTCTGGGGAATGTTGTTTTCCGGGTGTTGAACGGGGAACCCTGTGGGTGCAGGGCAGTTTTTCTTAGGGGGCTTTTCAGGAATCAGGTGAGGGGATAAACTAAACTAGTTCTTTTTAAGAAAATGTCTGTATATATAACATTTGATTTCAGGAAAGTAGCTATGTTCATATATATGATTTATATTTGAGAAAACAGTGCAAAAAATGTTGGTATGTTGAAAATATGAAAAACCTGTTTAGTGTGGCATGAGTAGAAATGGTTATGAAATACTGTTTTCTGAAAATATGATTATGATATGGATTTTTATAATGGAAAACCGGCGTACGGGCTGAGATTTTTATATGATTTGCCGGCGTATGGGCCGAGCTATATGTATGATTTTCTAGCGTACGGGTTGAGCTATGAATATATTTTGTTGGCGTACGGGCCATGCTATGGATGTGATTTGCCAGCATACGGGTTGTGCTATGATATGATTTTCCGGCGTAGAGGCCAAGTTATGGATGTGATTTGCTAGCATACGGGCTGGACTATGATTTGTTGGCATACGGGCCGAGCTATGGTAAAATCTGTAATACCGGCGTACGGGCCGATTATTTTCATGATGTACGTATATATGCAAAATGACATGATTGATTTGATAATTAATAGTATAAGATATCCATGTATCACAGTTTCAATATATGCTATATGATATCAGAACCTAGTTGGCTTGGTCTAGGCTAGCACTTGCATGGTACCGTTGCTATGTGTCCATGGCCTTCGTGATCATGATATCTGTGTTAACGCCGCTGTACGGAGTGGTGTGAGATTGGATGGTTGATGTGGTTTTTAAGAAGTGTGTGATCGTCCCTGGTGTACAGACCAAGTTAGGAAGACCCATCAGACTTACAGACTGTACTTTTGACTTGGTAATGGTCGACCAACCATTGTCAGGTCCCGCCTTCGGGCCACACAACTGAGTCATGTGGGGGTAATACATGACAACAGCCAGCTAACCTACTAGGAATGCTTTTGTGTTACTATTATTATATGAGATGATATATGTTTATGAAAATGTAGTATGTTCTGCCATGTTTTGATGATATATATGTTTTTTAAGATTTGTCATAACAGTTACTAAATATGTTCTGTATGGTATATGTATAACACGGAATAGTCATGTTGCCACACACTAGTATTAGTTTATTTTCCTTACTGAGAGATGTCTCACCCCTAAATTTTATAAACTTTTCAGGAGCCCCTGATAGGAGAGCGGGTAAAGCCCCGCTGATCTAGTATGGTAGATCTGCCCTTCTAGAAGGGTAAGTATTTTGATAGGGTCGGATGTATTTTGTGGAAATGACCCTAAGATATCTTTTTGGGTTAACTGTTGTGTATATATGTGTACAGTGATTGACGTTACTCTGATATTGTGATGTATGATATAATGAGGTGTTTGTGATTTATGTTTCCTACTGCTTAGGCTTCTGTTATGTGATCTGATATATCCTTGGTACCCACGGGTCCAGGTGGATTATGATCTGTTGAGATTGGTGATATTGATTTTAATTATTATATTAAAAAAATGTGGAAATTAAGCAGGTCGTCACAGTTTGGTATCAGAGCCTAGGTTGCTAGGTTCTGTAAACTTTAGGATGCAGCGGAAACAATACCAAAGTTTAGGAAATGATTTGAGGTGTTGTTCTACAGTCTAGAAGCATGAATTCCATGGTAGTTTCTGTGTTTTTCCTAGGGTGATGATTTCAGGAAAACCATAGTAACTATTGTCGGGTTGTGTTCCTAAAATGTGGGACTGTGGATTAGAAATGAGTTAGAAATGTTGAGATAAATGGTGAGGATAGGTGGGTAAACTATGAGGATAGGATTTTTGAGTTGCGTTTGTTGTTTTCAGGATGGATTCACGAGGAAATAGTGCCCATGCGAGTGGCAGTGATGGAGCAGGACCATCAGGTGCAACTGGGACTGACTCTGATGCAGTATTACGTAGCGTGGCTCAGCAGGTTATGGCTGAGATCACTAGGAGCTTGAGGGAGCAAGGTGGTCCATTTGCAGGCCATGGGTGCACTATAGAAAAATTTACGAAGATGAATCCTCCGGCGTTCTCAAGTGGGGTTGATCCTGTAGCTGCTGAGAACTAGATGTAGGAGACCGAGAAAATATTTGTTGTATTATAGTGTACTGAGGAACCGAGGGTCCTTTTTGCCACCTATAGACTGACAGGAGAGGCCGAGAGGTGGTGGACTACGGTGAGACTGCTGGAGCAGTAGAGGGTGACTCTGATAGTCATGACATGGGACCGGTTTAAGAGTTGTTTTTCAATAAATATTTTCTAGCTATTGTTAGGGAGGCTAAGTTAGAAGAGTTCCTAAATTTGAAGTAGGGACAGCTATCTATCCCTGATGAAGTAAAGAAGGTGAGGCAGTTTGAGAGAGGCTTGAGGCGGAGTATATTAAAGCATGAGGTGGTGCTGCGGGGACTTTGCTGAGTTAGTTGACAGGGCAGCCTTGATAGAGATTGGTGAGTGTCTTGATGTAGAGAAGCAGGGATAGAGGAAGAGATCTGCATCTATCAGCTACCGGCTACCAGTAGGGTCATAGACCGGGTAAGTGGAGGAGGGGAAATCATGGTAAAGGATGGAGGTAGGAGATGAGAGGATGCAGGGTGCAGATAGGGCAGGGTCCTCTAGTCTATCAAACTTGTGGTAGGAGGCACTAGGGAGGGTGTTGAGCTGGTGGTGTGGTATGCTATCGCTGCGGTAGGTCGGGGCACATGGTGCGAGACTGCCCTACCCCACCAGATGCAGTTCCAACTCCCAGACCATACCAGGGAGGTTATTAGGCAACTTAAGGAGTATGAGAAGAATTATCCTACACATGACCTAGAGTTAGTTGCTGTTGTTTATGACTTGAAGATCTGGCGACACTACTTGTACGGTGTTTAGTGTGAGATTTTCATTGACCACAAAAGCCTTAGGTACTTTTTCATGTAAAAGGAGCTGATTATGAGGCAAAGACGGTGGCTAGAGTTGATTAAGGACTATGATTGCACAATCAGTTATCATTCGGGAAAGGCTAATGTGGTAGTAGATGCGTTAAGTCGGAAGTTAGAGCATGCAACAGTAATTGCAGTTGTAGCTTGGTATCATATCAGACGGGATCTAGAAAGCCTTGGCATGAAATTGGTGACTGTTGATCATCAGGCTTTCGTTGCTAGCTTGGTAATCTAGTTGACCTTGTTCGAGCGTATTAAAGCCGCGTAGGCTAGTGATGCGGAGTTAGCTGAGATTGTGGAGAAAATGCAGCAGGGATTGGCTGTGGATTTTAACATCTCTGACAGGGGTGTGCTGAGGTTTAGAACCAGACTATGTGTTCTAAATAACGATGAGATCAAAGTGACGATTCTGGAGGAAGAGCATCGTTCTCTGTATACGGTACTTCCAGGTAGTACAAAGATGTATCGGGATTTGCACGAGTCTTTCTGGTGGAGTGGTATGAAGAGGGATATTGCCCAGTTTATGGAACAGTGTCTGACGTGTTAGAAGGTAAAAGTTAAACATCAGAGGCCGGCAGGGCCATTGCAGCCTTTGCCTATTCCGGTGTAGAAATGGGAGCACATTTCTATGGACTTTGTTACCGGATTGCCACCAGCACGTCACGTGTAGAAAACTATTTGGGTAATCGTGGACAAGTTGTCGAAATTTGCTCACTTTGTACTAATGAAGGTCAACTACCCTTTAAGTAGGCTAGCGAATTTGTATGTACATGAGATTTTGAGAATGGACGGAGTACCGGTGTCCATTGTGTCCGATCGAGATCCTAGGTTTACTTCTCGATTCTGGACGAGTTTGCAGGAAGCATTGGGGACGAAGCTTACTTTCAGTACATCGTTCCATCCCCAAACTGATGGACAGTAGGAGAGGACGATACATATCTTGGAGGATATGTTACGGGCTTGTGTATTGGACTTTAGTGGTAGTTGGATTCAGTTTCTACCACTAGTGGAGTTTGCCTATGACAATAGCTTCCAGTCTAGTATTGGGATGGCACCGTTTGAGGCTCTGTATGGTCGGAGGTGTCGATCTCCTTTGTATTGGGATGAGGTCGGTGAGAGTCAGGTTTTAGGACCTGAACTCGTGCATCAGGCATCTGAGAAAGTAGGTTTGATCCTAGAGAGGATTAGATCAGCTCAGAGTTGGCAGAAGAGTTACGTAGATGTTCACTGCCGTGAGTTGGTGTTCGAGGTGGGGGGCAAAGTATTCCTTAGAATCGCTCCGATGAAGGGAGTGATGAGATTAGGAAGGAATGGCAAGTTGAGCCTGAGGTATATTGGACCGTTCGAGGTTATTGAGCAAGTGGATCCGGTAGCCTACAGAGTTGCACTACCCCTAACACTCTCGAGGGTCCACGATGTGTTTCACATATCCATGCTGAGAAGGTATGTGTTGGATCCATCTCATGTTATCAATTATGATGAGTTGGAAATCGAGGATACTTTAACGTATGAGGAAATACCCGTTCAGGTTCTAGACCGTAAAGTTCAGAAGTTTTGTACCAAAGAATACCATTGGTGAAGGTATTGTGGCGAAACCACAAGGTTGAGGAAGCTTCTTGGGAACTGTAAACAGAAATACGCCGGAAGTATCCGCTGTTGTTCTAAGTAGTAGTTGGATAACAGGGTGGTATGGGTATGTATGTATGTATGTAATACTTTGTTATCATATTGTATTTGGTGGTTAGTCTTTGGGAGAGTCCTGTTGTACTGTAAACTCCCGAGGCCACGTATGTATGTAACCACGGTATTCCTCTGCCATAAGTGAGGGAATGTATGCATGTATGTATCATGATGGGGCTTCATATAAATGACCGCCGTATTCTCTAGAGTATGTATGTATGTATCGTGACGGGGCTGCATATAAATGACCGCCGTATTCTCTAAAGTATGTATGTATGTATGTATCGTAGGGGGACTGCGTATAAATGGTCGCCGCTTCGCTTGAGTGTGTATGTATGTAGTAGTATGAATGTGTTCGTAATGAGAGATTACAAATTTTGAGGATGAAATTTGTGTAAGGAGGGAGATTGTAAGAACCCAAACCGTGATATATAGGTTAATTGTGTAAAAGAAGGGTAAAATGGTAAATTGAGCAGAGTTCGTCGACGAGGCCAGAGTTCGTCGACGAAGTTGCTTTTGTTCTCGTCGATGAAATTCAGAGGCTCGTTGAAGAGGGAATGGCGAGAGGTTCATAGGAATTGAAATATCCAGCTCGTCGACGAGGCCACGAACTCGTCGACGAAGCTAATGGCAGACTTGTTGACGAGGACGCCAATTCGTCGACAAATCCACCCGAGTCAAGGGCTATAAATATCAGTTCCATTACTTCTAAGCTAAGTAATCTTAAATATACTCTCTCTCTCTCTCTCTAGAATTCGAAGCTCTCTCTCTCTCTCTCTCTCTCTCTCTCTCTCTCTGATTTCTTCGCCGTTTGTCATCTAATTTGTAAATTGGTCGTTACTACGAGGATTAGGGAAGGATTCTTTACGTTTCTAGCAGATCGGAATTTTGTTTCAAGCGTTTTCGAGTTTTGGGCTAAAATCAAGGGAAGGCTCGATTTTCGTTTTTGATTTAGTATGTGTATGGTAGTACGAATTGTAAGTATGTATTGTACTGTGGTTTGTAGGTTTTGGAGTCTCGGTTCGTAGTTTTGGGGACCGTAGAGTTCGTAGTTTTGGGGACCGTAGAGTTCATAGTTGGAATTCGGGTTAAGGTAAGGGGATTCAGTTTATATCAGTTTATTTTCGAAATTAGGATCGGTAAGCTTGTAGGCTATGATCGTATGTATGTTTTGGTAACTTATTTGAGGAAATCTATCGGGTAAAAATGCAGGATTTTCGGGTTACAGTTTTCGGGAAAATTGGGGATTTCGGGTATTACCTCTACTTTGTTTGGAAAACTATTGGTTATGTTGAAACTGTATTATTGAGGTGACCGTAGTCCATATTTGCATAAATTGTATACTTGAATTTGTAAACGATATGATTTGTCATAAACCAAATAAGTGTGGTATGTATGGTTGTATGTATTTGTTCCAGGTATTTGTAAAACAGCTAGTGGCGGCTAATTATCGTACGCTGAAATGTATAGGAATGTGAGTTCCAAAATGATTCTAGGTTTTGTGAAATCGGTTAGGGGCGGCTAATTACCATACGCTGAAACAGCTATATGGCGGCTAATTACTGTATGCAGTGCCATGTGCCGGTTAACTACCATGGGCGAGAGTGGCCGACTCTATATCTGGGATGTGAAATATCACCAATATGTTCCGACTGGTCACCAATGAGTGTGTTCTACACCATATGGAGCAATGTAATCACTATTGGCCTTGGTCGTCGCAGCGTAGTTGTGTTTGTAGCAATGTAATCGCTGTGAGACTTAGGTGACCTTGTGTAGTTGCGTGTTAGTGTGACGACAATGATTATACGTTTTGGGTATCGTATGTACTGGAATGGTTTTATGAAAATACTGGAACTGTATGTAACTGTATGAAACTGTATGGAAATGTTTCGAACTGTATCCTATTTTATAGTGTTATGAATTATGTAAAATAACGCCGGTATGCCACACACTGATATAACCTGCTTTCTTCCTTACTGAGAGGTGTCTCACCCCGAATGTACGTACAATGTTTTTCAGGTCCTTCAGGTAGTCGTAATTAGCATCCTAACGTTTGGAAGCGGGGGTGTCGTTAGCTATTGCTAGTACCTGTTAGGTACGAGTTTTGGTATTCAGGTGGTCAGGATGGTTTTGTAGACACCCAGGGTATATTTTGTATTATGAGAATGTATATCCTAACTTATATAGACTCTAGTATGATACTGTATATGTATAAAAAGGCCGTATTCCGCTGCGTATCTGATGAGTATGGATTTGTATGTGTATGTGTATAGGGCATCTATGTACCCCACGGGGTCAGACCCTTTTATTGTATCGTATCATGTATGTTTGAATTGATACAGAGACAGGTTAGGTTACTATATTCACACCTAGGACCCACTTGCAGGTTCGGGGTGTGACATCCTATTCCACTCCTAGCTGTTCCACTACAGTTCTAGAGGTTGGTTCATGTCCACAATCGTTCTAAAGCGAACTTACCATGTTTCATCATACCTTCCCACCCCAGTTGTCGTGGCAAACCAGGCAAGCTATGGTCCCATCTTCCATCCTTTTTTTAATTGTTATTTTACTCTTTATTTAGTTTTTTAATGCACTTTTATTTGTGGATCCTATATATAAAGTCTTCTTGTGTGTTTGTGGAGAGCTTCTCTGTCTATCTTTAGAATCAACTCCTCTCTCTTTGCTCCTTATCTCTCTTGGCCTCCTACCCCTATCCCCAACCCCCTAAAACGAAAAAAAGAGGCCCTTGCTACTCTCTCTACTTTCTTTATCTCTCTCTCTCTCTCTCTCTCTCTCTCTCTCTCAATATATATATATATATATTATTATATTTCTCCACTGCTTGTTTGTGTGTGTTATGTGTGTGTTATAAGTGCGTGGATATGTTTGTTTCATGCATATGTTGGCGTGTTGTAGGCATATGTGATCATACTTATGTGTGTGCATATGCATGAATGCATAGAATGGTATGGTTGGCCATGCATAATCCTGTTTGCACATGCATGGTGTATGTGTCTTCATGCATGTGCATATATGTATGCGAGTGTGAGTGTGATCATGTATGCGTATGTACAACCATGTATAAATGTGTGATGGTGTATGATGCATGCATGGATTCATAATTATGTGAGAATGTATGCAAGTATAATACATGGATGTAATGACCTGCCTATTTTTGCTATATATATATATATATATATATATATATATATTTTCACATAACAACATTTATAATAACCCTGACAACTTGCTAAAACTGAACTAATAATGATCAACCTGGATCCATGGGAACCAGGAATATACCTGTTATACATCTCCGATACCTAAACAGGGGATAACAGAAATTACATACATGCCATTTAACACCAAACACAATACCAGAGTTCTACTAAGATATATATATATATATATATATATACACACACACACACACATATATACAATCATCCACAAGAAGACCAAAAATTATCCTAGGGTCTCAATCCAAAAACTCATTTGACCCTAGCTTAACTACTTACCCTTATGATAGAGTAGCTCGGTCAACTTCTACTGCTGCAGGGCTCTATCCGCCCTCCTACTTGGATTTCCTGAAATGTTTGTAATGCTGGGTCGAGACACCTGTCAGTAAGAGAGATAAACTAATATCAATGTGTGGCAACATGAGTATTATCGTGACATAAACATAAACTGTACTTAATTGTATAACATGTAAAACTACTTGTATAGTTTCTAAATAAAACATGATTTGACAAAACATAATATAACATACTAAATTTTTGTACATGTGAATCATCTTATATAACTGTGCAATACTGAAATAATACCCAGGATGGATAGCTAGCTGATGTCATGTCTTACCCCCACATGATAGGGTTGTGCGGCTCGAAGGCAGAACCTAGCAATGGCTGGCCAACCACGCTAAGTCAACATAAGTCTGTAAGTACGATGGGCTTGCCCCACCTGGTTCGGATTGCCACTAGGACACCTGCACTACCATGAAGCCACATCGACTACCATCTCCCACACTCTATCTAAGATGCGTGGTAGCACTAACATAAACATGATCTTGAACAAATGGCTACGATACCATGCTTCGTGAAACTAAACTAAGTCATCCGAGTTCTGATAACATATAATACACTTCATAATACTGATACATAACTGTTTCATATTTCCTAGAAATATTTGACATGATCATATTTTCAGGAATTATTATATAACATGCCTATTTACGGCATCTACGCTAACATAAATCATGACATCTACGCTAGCATATCATAACATATAAATCACGACATCTGCGCCGGCATTTCATATTGTATAAGTCACGACATCTGTGCCGGCATAAAACATAACATACTGAATCTTGATATTTCTGCACCGTTAATGTATTATTTAAAAACCATAGTTCATGTATTGTTTTTTATGGTTTTTCTGAAAACTATTATAGTATGCTTATTCTAGGAAATTGTTGGCCTTATAGGTCACGCCCGATTTTGATTATGACAAATACACATTATATCTAATGGGTGTTTGAGGTTATGTGCAGGAACTTAAATTGAAAGATCTTAATGCACATGGAAGAAAGTAAAGAATGAAGACACAATTTTTATTTTGTAATATATTTCATTCATATAAAGGGCCTGTAATAGTAATTAGGGCTTTTGGTAGATAATAATCACACACACATTACATGCATGGTCTAATAGGTAAGCTCAAACTGAATTATAAATAAAACTGGACTTAGAAATGACCCTAGGACACTCACATGTATGTGTTAGGCACTTGAATATGGTGATTGTTGGATGAAATAGGACCGAAATGCACAAAATGTGCACCTTCGGTCGACGAACCTATGTAGCTCATTCTTGCTTTAGTCGACCGAACTTCATTAGTTGAATTAACCCTGGTCGACCGAACGTCCATGAAGTCAACTTTATTGACCTCTTGGTCGACCAAGTGATTTTTGTACTATTCTAACCTAGTTGACCGAGTTCCCACGTGTGGGAACCCAATGGTCTGGTTGACAGACCAGTCTAGTTCAAATTGACCCTGGTTGACTGAACCTTGAAAATATTAAAAAATCACCTCGAACATACATGTCCGGTCGACCAAACGGACATTTCATTTTTTGCCCGGTTGCTTTACTGTGATCCCAAAAGGGGGGTGAATTGGTATTTTTAAACTTTAAGTCTTAGGTTAATCTCCTAACACTAGTATATTCACAACCTTATGGACAATCTAGTGCAAGCAAAGTAAACGTATATAAGAAAGTAAATAAATCAATTTAATTATTCACACATACACTAGAAAGCAGTAAAGTAAGAGTGACATACAGGAATGTTATCGAGGTTCGGCCAATTGCCTACGTCCCTGCCTTGGCTAATAAGTACAAGGATTACCACTATAACTTGCTCACTTAAATGGGTGGAGCGGCACCTATACAAACCAGGTCAATTAGTATAGGGCTAACCTCAACCTTTACAACAATCCTTACCGGACTGGGTTACGGCCCCTTCAGGCCACGCTTGGAAACACTCAGATTTACAATCAAATGGTACAGATAAAGGTACTTTCACGTAAAGCAGATATGTACTCAAATGCGTTCAATCACGTGCACCACAAATGATTTAATACGTAAGCTCAGTGTGGTTTAAATAGTTCAACTCTCAAATGTATTTTCTATTAGTGTAATGAGTACATGAGAGTGTCAACAATCAATCTTTGTATTTCAAGATATTCTCAATCAAGGTGCTCAAACAAAGATATCACTCAAGTTTCAAATATTCCAAAGTTCAGAATATATCAATTACGTGAATAGTGTATATGCTTGGTTTGCAAGATATATGTAATCTTTGTATTCATCAGAATGATATGTATTTAAATAAATATTGCAACAAGGACCAATATCACAAACACAAATATCCTTTCACAAATATATCAATGTAAATACCACAAGATATTTGAGTAGGTTTTGGAAACGTTTTGCAACCCAAAACAAATACAAACTTCCTAAGTTATTGCAACGAGAATGCAACACTCGGAAGTTCAACACAAGTCTTCTTAGGACAGGCTTATGAGCAAAGCCTCCAAAGAATACTTAGGTTATGCTCTCGTAAAAATCGATTCAAACACTCAACAAATGACAGAGCAAACCTCTTAATACCAACACTCAATACACTTACAAGTGATATAGAGAATTGAAGAAGGTATGTTTAAGTGGTTTTAGAGAGAGTATGAGCTGTAGGAAGATTTTTGGCTTGAGAGAAATTTTTCACTTTGTTTTGCTAATCTTGATGCTAATTTCCCAAATGAAGGGGTATATATAGACACCCTATGAAATATAACCGTTGGGGACATAGTTGGGATTATTAGAAAAGATTAATGATGTTTTAGATATTTTAACCCTGATAAAAATAAGTTAACCACAGTAAAAATGCAGGGCAACCCGAGAGACCTGGTCAACCAGAAACCTTTCGATCGACCGAAGTTCATATGGGTCGTTCGACTGAGACATTTTTTAACTGGGGACTCGGTCGACCGGACGTACATGTCCAAGGTGATTTTTCATTTTATTGAGGTTCGGTCGACTAGGTAGATTTAAACTGGGTGATTTGGTCGACCAGAAATTTGGGATTTCTCCGAAAGACCCTCGGTCGACTAAACAGTTGCAATGCAATTTTGGCTCGGTTGACTAGGTGGTCAAAATGTTGACCTCTGGAGGTTTCGGTCGACCAGGGGTATTTGAACTATAATGCTTCAGTCAACCGGGCTGAGGTCAAAATGTTGACCTAGACAAGACTCGGTCGACCGAGGCAGAATGAACTGCCAAGGTTGGTCGATCGAAAGTGCACAAAGTGTGCATTTCAGTCCTCATTCAATACACTTTCACCTTATTCAAGTTTCTACTACATGCAAGTGCAATGGTGAGTGTCTTAGGGTCATTTCTGGGTCCTTTTGAAGACACCGAAAAAATTCGGTGTCGGTCAACCTAAAGTCTTTGTAAGGTCATTTTTAGTTATTCTTAGTTTGAGCTTACGTAATAGATCATGCATGGGATGTGTGTGTGCTAATTACAAACCAAAGATCCTAATTTACTATTACAAACCAATTTTGCAGGAGAAACATATATTACAATCATAAATATAAATTGGCCTTCAAGCTTCATTTACTTTATGTGCATCTTGATATTTTAATTTAAGTTCGTGCACAAAGTCTCAAACACTCATTAGATACAATGAGTATTTGTCATAATCAAAACTGGGCGTGACCTATAAGGTCAACAAATCGAACTCCAAGAACTTTGGTCAACCGAACTTATCCTAGTCGAACGTTGCTCTCAGATTGGACCTATTTTTTTACTGTGGTTAACTCACTAAAACAAGGTTAAAATAATTAAAAATCATTAAATCTTTTCTAATTTTTCCAACCATGTCCCTAACGGTTATAATTCAGGGAAAATCTATATACCCCTTAATTTGGAATGATTAGGAACTTGATTAAAAATTCTTTCTCAAGCTCAAAATTCCTACTACTCATTTTCACACTCCATTAACTCAAACTTACCTTCTACTATTGCCTAAACTCTTCGTAAGTTGCCTTAAGTGAGTATTAGGAAGGTTTGCTCTCCTTGCTTTGTTGGTTGATACGATTTTCTTGAGAGCCCAACCTAAGTGTTCTCAAGGGACTTTGTCAATAAGTCTCTCCTAAGAAGACTTGTATTAAACTTCTGAGTATTGCATATTTGTTGCAATATCTTGGAAAGTTTGTATTTGTTTTTGGATTGCAAAAACTTTTTCAAAAACATTTTCAAATATCTTGGGTGATTTATCTTAACATACTTTTGAAAATATATTTGTTTATGTGAAATTAATCTTTGTTGTAATATTCATTGACTTACATATCATTTTTTGAATACAAAGATTATATATCTTTTGCAAACCAAGCATATACATTATTTGATATTTATACGATTGAGATATTCTACTGATTGGAATATTTGAGACTTGATTGATATCTTTGTTTAAGCACATTGATTGAATATCTTGTGATACAAAGATTATACTTGTTTGCACTCTCACGCACTGATTACATTGATAGTAAATATACTTAAGAGTTGATATATTAAACCACACTGAGCTTACATATTAAATCATTTTGTGGTGTATGTGACTGAGTGTATCTGGGTACATATCTGCTTTACATGAAAGAACAATCATTGTACCAATATTCTTTGATTGTAAAATCTGAGTGTTTTCAGGTGTGGCTTGAGGGGGCGGTAATCCAGCCTGGTAAGGATTGGTTGTAAAGGTTGAGGTCAGCCTTGTGCTAATTGACCTGGTTTTTTTAGGTGCCGCTCCACCCATTTATATGAGCAATTATAGTGGTAATCCTTGTGCTTGTTAGCCAAGGCAGAGACGTAGGCAGTTGGCCGAACCTCGATAACATTTTTGTGTGTCACTCTTACTTTACTGTTTTCTGGTGCATACTAGTTTAATTAAATTGCTTTATTTGAATTCTGGTATATATTTACATTACTTGCATTAGATTGACCATAGGGTTGTGAACATACTGTTGTTAGGATATTTACCTAGGGATTAAATTTTAAAAATACCAATTCACCCCCCCTTTTGGGATCACGGTAAAGCTAACAATTGGTATCAAAGCCACGTAGCATGGACTAGCTTTTATTTTGCAAAAAGATCACATATGGCTCATAGCCCCATGACCCTTTTCCCTAAAGGACCATCTTCCACACGACCTCCTGTTTTTTGTGGTGTTAATTACACCTTCTAGAAATAGAGGATGAGCATCTACCTTCATAATACTGATTGGAAGGTGTGGAGGATTGTCTCTAAGGGAAATTACGTTCCTATGAAAACTGAGGGTGCAGCTAGGGTTCCTAAGACTGAGGGTGAGTATGAAGATGATGATATGAAAGCTGTTAGCCTAAATGTCACTACTATGAACATTTTGTACAGTAGTCTTGATGTAAATGAATTTAACATAATTATGGCATGTTCTACTGCAAAAAAAATATGAGATGAGTTAGAGGTCACATATGAGGGTACTAGAGATGTGAAGGACAATAGGATAGATATGTTGACCAGTGAGTATGAGACATTTAGTATGAATTTAGGTGAGTCCATTCAGAGCATGTACACTAGATTCACACACATAATAAACTCACTGCATGCATTAGGAAAGACCTATCCCACATATGAGATGATTAGGAAGATCCTTAGAGGCTTACCTCCTGTTTGGGAAGTCAAGGCTACGGTCATTGCTGAGGATAGAGACCTTAAGTCCATGACTCTAAATGAATTCATAGGTTCCCTGATCACTTATGAATAAACCATAAATGAGAGATTTAATGAGCATAATAGAGCTAAGTGACTGCATTGAAAGCTTCCACTAACACATCTAGTGAGTGCAGTGAATCAGACACTGATGATGAAATGGTCATGTTAACTAGAAAATTTAATAGATTCTTCAGGAAGAATAGAAAGCGATGTAAAAAACATAGGGAGAAAGGAGAGTCCAGTAAAGGAAAAGAAAAATCAAATGCTCCTACGTTCTATAACTGCAACAAGGTCGGGCACATCAAACCAGACAGGCCACTGCTGAAAAAGGAGACTAAGAAAAAGAAGAATGCCATGAACGCTGGGACATCATGGGACAAATTTAGCAGCAACAACTAAAAATCTGACCATAGCGACCCAGAGGTCGCTAATCTGTGCCTGATGGCACATGATGATGAGGTATCATCTTCTAGTTCATTATCTTCATATTATTCATCCGATGATTGTGATTCTGATTGCATGCCTAAATTTAGAGAGTTGTAGTTTGAATTTATTTGTGTATCTAAATTGTTAGGAAAAATGACCAAAGAAAATAATGATTTGAAAAAGAAATGTGAAAATTGGTCAAAATTGTTTGATCTTGCAAAAACCTCTTATGCTTCCATGTTAAAAGAAAAAGATGCTACAAGTGTTGAGCTTGAGAGGAAATTGGAGGATAACTCCAAAATCATTTTTAAATTCACTAAGGGCAAACGCAATTTTGAAAAATTACTTGGTGCCTAAAGAAACTCCTTAAGTAAAGAGGGTCTTGGTTTTAAAGGTATTGAAAATGTGAGACGATCTAATCTTTACTTAGGACATTTTACACATGGGTCAAAGTCTCATATTCCTCCTAAAGATCCTAAGTGTAGAATATGATGTTTTAAATGTAAACAAATTGGTCACATTCAATTTGATTGTCCACTTAGAAATAAGTGTGCTAGATTTAGGAAAGTACAGGTAGTCAAGGGAGATCCGGTTATTAACCCCTGTAGACCCAACAAAATTTGGGGACCAGCATCAGTTACTTAACTTATTTTGCAGGTATGCCTAAGATCATCCTCCTCCAAGGACCAGTGGTGCTTGGATAGCAGGTGCTCACAGCATATGACCGGCGACAAAGGAAAATTCACTTCAATTGTCCCAAGGATGGAGGTTATGTAATATTTGGCAACAATGCAAATGGACGCATCATCGGGGTAGGTAAGGTTGGTAAGGATTTCTCTCTTACTATTGATAATGTTTTACTGGTTGATGGGCTGAAACATAATCTACTAAGCATAAGCCAGCTGTGTGACATAGGATATAAAGTATTTTTTGAAAATGATAAATGCATAGTAGAAAACAAATCAGATCACAAATTTTTACTGCCGATCGCCATGAAAATGTTTATACTACTTCTCTTGATAATTTAGCTTCACAACAAGTAACATGCTTTTTTGCTATAAATGAAGTTAGCTGGTTATGGCATAGGCACTTAGGACACGCAAGCATGGATTTATTGTCAAAACTTGTTAGAAAGGAACTACTAAAATGCTTGCCTAAAATGTCATTTGTAAAAGATAGAATTTGTGATGCATGTCAAATGGGTAAGCAAACAAAATCTAGCTTAAGAAAAAGAAATTCATATCTACTTCTAGACCACTTGAGATGCTTCATTTAGACTTGTTTGGTCCTAATTCTGTACAAAGTCTTGGTGGAAAATCATATGTTTTTGTAATTGTGGATGACTTTTCTAGATTCACATGGGTGTTATTTCTTGCACACAAAAATGAATCATGTGAACAATTTACCAAACTTTGTAGGAGACTTCAGAATGAAAAAGGAAATAAGATAACTCATATAAAAAGTGATTGAGAACATAGAAAAATATTGTGACTTAGAGGGCATATCACACAACTTTTCTGCACCTAGGACACCTCAACAAAATGGTGTGGTAGAAAGAAAGAATCGGTCACTGCAAGAAATGGGTAGAACTATGCTGCATGAACATAAATTACCTAAATATTTTTGAGTCGAGGCCATAAATATTGCATCCTATGTTATGAATAGGGTGCTGATTAGACTGTTAATAAATAAAACCCCTTATGAATTGTGGAACAACTATAAACCTAATATTTCCTATTTTTATGTGTTTGGTTGTAAATGCTTCGTGCTCAGGGATAATGAACACTTAGGAAAATTTGACTCTAAATCTGATTAAGGCATTTTCCTAGGTTATGCACTTAATAGTAAAGCATATAAGGTTTTTAATAAAAGAACATTGATTGTCATTGAATCTATTCATGTTGTATTTGATGAATCTAATACATTTTCTAATAAAAATGATGAAGATTATATTGATATTAGAAAATGCTTAGAAAAATTATCTATTGAAAACAATGCAAGTGAAAACTAAGAAGTAAATGAAAAATTATCTAAAGATAATGAAAATGAAAATTAAGAGTTGCCTAGAGATTGGAAATTTGTTAGAAATCATCCTATAGATCAAATCATAGGTGAACCGTCCCATGGTGTAGCCACAAGATCCTCCTTGAGAAATCTAGTGAGTCATCCTGCTTTCTTATCCCAAGAAGAACCTAAAAATATCAAAGAAGCCATAGAGAATAAGTCTTGGGTAATGTCCATGCAAAAAGAACTTAACCAATTTAAAAGAAGCAAAGTATGGACTCTAGTTCCTAGGCCTAATGATCACACAGTTATTGGAACTAAATGGGTATATAGAAACAAGAAGGATAAGAATGGGGTAGTAACTAGGAATAAGGATAGACTAGTTGCCTATGGATATAATTAGGAGGAAGGGATTGAGTTTGATGAAACATATGCTCCTATTGCTAGATTAGAAGCCATTAGTATGCCACTTGCTTATGCCGCTTTTTAAATTTAAGTTGTTTCAAATGGATGTTAAAAACGCTTTTCTAAATGACTATATTAATGAACAAGTATATGTAGAACAGCCACCTGGTTTTGAAAATCATAAATATCCAGATGTTGTTTACCGATTGTCTAAGGCCTTGTATGGATTGAAACAAGCTCCTAGAGTTTGGTATGAGAGGCTTAGTGGTTTTCTACTAGAAAATGAGTTTACCCGTGGCAAAATTGACACTACACTCTTCATCAAATCCAAAAGTGATGATATGCTCCTTGTTCAAATTTATGTGGACACTATCATTTTTGGAGCAACTAATGATGAGTTGTGTAATGAGTTTGCCAAGTGCATGCAAAGTGAATTCGAAATGAGCATGATGGGCGAACTTAGTTTCTTCTTAGGGCTACAAATTAAGCAAGCCAATCATGGAACTTTCTTATGCGAATCTAAATATATTAGGGACTTGCTAAAGAAATTTAATATGGAAGATTGTAAAATTCTTGACACACCTATGAACTTTTCTATTAAGCTTGATAAAGATGAGCAAGGAATCCCTGTTGACGTGAAATTGTATCGTGGCATGATTGGAAGTCTCCTATCTCACTGCTAGTAGGCCTGATATTATGTTTAGTGTGTGTATGTGTGCTAGGTTTTAGGTTGCCCCCAAGGAATCCCATCTAAAAGCAGTTAAATGAATCCTTAAGTATCTAGTTGGGACTATAGAGTTAGGCTTATGGTACCCTAAGCATACTACCTTTGAGATTGTGAGTTATACTGATGCTGACTTTATCGGTAGTAAGGTTAATAGAAAAAGTACCAGCGGTACTTGTCACTATTTAGGACAATCTCTTGTTTCTTGGTTCTCTAAGAAACAAAACTCAGTTGCCTTATCCACAGTCGAAACAGAATATATTGCGGCTGGAAGTTGCTATACCCAAACTCTTTATATGAAACAACAACTTATGGATGGATTGCACTATGATACAATTCTGATTAAATGTGATAATACTAGTGCAATTAACATCTCTAAAAATCCTGTCTCACATTCACGAACTAAACACATTGAGATTAGACATCATTTTCTTCGTGGTCATGTGCAAAAAGGAGATGCGACTCTTGAGTTTGTATGCACTAATGAACGGTGGGTAGACATATTCATTAAACCACTTCTCGAGGATAGGTTTATACAAATTAGACGTGAGTTAGGTCTAATGCACAGTAGAAAGGCTTCTTAGATGTTTCATAGTTTGCATAAATTTAGGGGGAGCCTTCAAGTAAAATTTACAAGTCTAAGTGCACTATAATGGTTAATATTTCTTGTTGGATTAAACTTACTAACAATTGATCATTACTTGTTGTTTGTAATCCATACTTATAAATATCTACAGCGTGATCATATTGAACTTTATGCATATCGATTATTGCTTGTGATGCACAACTCTTTTGTCCACTTCATGATGATATTGGAATTTATGTTTGATTGTTGGATCATACTGAACTGTTTGAGTAGTTGTGGATAAACTGTTAGGATATATAAACTCAAACATATTACCACTTATACATGATTTGTTTTGGAAAGTCCACTTTTCAAACGGCACTCTACAAAAAATTTTTCAAAATCTTTCAAAAACTTATAATGTAATACTTACCCATTGCCTAAAGTAATTAACACTCATAGCCCTTTTTTCTGTTGCCAAAAGGGGGAGATGGAGAGACAAAAATAATTGGGTAAAAGTAATTTGGTTAAAATAATTGGATGTATATTGATAAGGGAAGCCTTCTTAGGCTTATACCCATATTTTTGCTGGTTGTATTTGTCATCATCAAAAAGGGGGAGAATGTTGACCTTATAGGTCACGCTTGGTTTTGATTATGAAAAATACTTATTATATCTACTGGATGTTTGAGGTTATGTGTAGGAACTTAAATTGAAAGATCTTAATGCACATGGAAGAAAGTGAAGAATGAAGACCCAATTTTTATGTTGTAATATATTTCATTCATGTAAAGGGTCTGTAATAGTAATTAGGGCTTTTGGTCTATAATAATCACACACACATCACATGCATGGTCTAATAGGTAAGCTCAGACTGAATCATAAATAAAACTGGACTTAGAAATGACCCTAGGACACTCACATGTATGTTTTAGGCACTTGAATAGGGTGATTCTTGGAAGAAACTAGACTGAAATGCACAAAATGTGCACCTTCGGTCGACTGACCTATGTAGCTCATTCTGGCCCCGGTCGACTGAACTTCATTAGTTCAATTGACCCTAGTTGACCGAACCTCGATGAAGTCAACTTTATTGACCTCCTGGTCGACCGAATGATTTTTGTATTGCACCAACCTGATTGACCGAGTTCCCATATATGGGAACCCAATGGTCTAGTCGACCGACCAGTCTAGTTCAAATTGACCTTGGTCGACCGAACCTCGGAAATATTGAAAAATCGTCTCTGATATACATGTTCGGTCAAAAATGAACTATTTGTTCGGTCGACCGAACAAATAGTTCATTTTTGGCCCAGTCGATTGAACTCCAAAAACTCTGTTTGACCAAACTTGTCCTGGTCGATCGGTGCTCTCGGGTTGAACCTATTTTTACCGTGGTAAACTCATTAAAAAAGGGTTAAAATAATTAAAAATCCTTAAAAATTTTCTAATTATTCCAACCATGTCCCTAACGGTTATAATTTAGGGGAAGTCTATATATACCCCTTGTTTTGGAATGATTAGGAACTTGATTAAAAATTCTCCCTCAAGCTCAAAATTCCTACTACTCATTTTCACACTCCATTCACTCATACTTACTTTCTACTATTGCCTAAACTCTTCGTAAGTTGCCTTGAGTGATTATTATGAAGGTTTGCTCTCCTTGCTTTGTTGGTTGATATGATTTTCTTGAGAGCCCAACCTAAGTGTTCTCAGGGGACTTTGTTAATAAGTCTCTCCTAAGAAGACTTGTATTAAACTTCTGAGTATTGCATATTTGTTGCAATATCTTGGAAAGTTTGTATTTATTTTTAGATTGCAAAAACTTTTTCAAAAATATTTTCAAATATTTTGAGTGATTTATCTTGACATACTTTTGAAAAGATATTTGTCTATGTGATATTATTCTTTGTTGCAATATTCATTGACTTACATATTATTTGCTAAATACAAAGATTATATATCTTTTGCAAACCAAGCATATACATTATTTGATATTTACGCAATTGAGATATTCTGCTGATTGGAATATTTGAGACTTGATTGACATCTTTGTTTAAGCACGTTGATTGAATATCTTGTGATAAAAAAATTATACTTGTTTGCACTCTCACGCACTGATTACTTTGATAGTAAATATACTTAAGAGTTGATATATTAAACCACACTGAGCTTACATATTAAATCATTTTGTGGTGTATGTGACTAGGCGTATCTGGGTACATATATGCTTTACACGAAAGCACAATCACTGTACCAATATTCTTTGATTGTAAAATCTGAGTGTTTCCAGGTGTGGTCTGAGGCAGCGGTAATCCAGTCCGGTAAGGATTGATTGTAAAGGTTGAGGTCAGCCTTGTGCTAATTGACCTGATTTTTTTAGGTGTTGCTCCATCCATTTAAGTGAGCAATTATAGTGGTAATCCTTGTGCTTGTTAGCCAAGGCAAGGACGTAGGCAGTTGGCCGAACCTCGATAACATTTATGCGTGTCACTCTTACTTTACCTTTTTCTGGTGCATGTTAGTTTAATTAAATTGCTTTATTTGATTTCTGATATATATTTACATTACTTGCAGTAGATTGACCATAGGGTTGTGAATAAACTATTGCTAGGATATTTACTTAGGGATTAAATTTTAAAAATACCAGTTCACCCCCCTCTTGGGATCACGGTAAAGCTAACAGAAATCATAATATTTCGGTATAACATAATTTTCATGGAAAATCATACTCATGCCACACCAGTGCAATTAATATTCGATACATAAAATCTGATATGAAATCATATTTCCTGATAAAAAGTATTAATTCCAATTTCCTGTTAAAGAACTGTATTCCCAAGCACTATACTAAACATACATATTTTCTAAAAATAAATGTTGTATAATAATAATAATAATTTCAAGAAAAATACTGACTTAGTTTATCTCCTTACCTGGCTTACTGAGAAGCCCACAATATTAACCAAACTTGCTACTATGAGTGTTCCCAGCTCGATGCCTTGAAATTCACATTTTCCCCACAAAACTCCAGTATTATCTCACTTAATACGTTTTTCTCAGTCTAGAAATACTAAATACCTTATAAAACTTAAAATAACCAACTTACCCAAATTTTGGGATGGTGCTCAAGTTGGCCTAACCAACAATCTACTATAGTAAACTTGTAGAGAATTTTTCCAAGAGTAGCGTGGCGGCTTTAGATCATCAAACTGGCGAAGAAAGAAGCCGAAAATCCAGAGAGAAGGTAGAGGAGACGAAATTCTAGAGAGAGAAGGAGCCTAGCATGCAAATTTCTCACAGAAAATTTGTTTTTGGCCTTATATAGAGTGTTGTTCACGTGTCCTCGTCGACGAGTCACGTCACCTCATCGACGAGACCTAGAAGGATGTTCGTCGACGAACACTTAACCCTCGTCGACGAAACTCAGGCCCTAAGAATAACCCTCTCGGTGAATTCTCGTCGATGAGACATGCGTCCATGTCGACGTGCCCAAGAAGGCTTCTCGTCAACGAACACTTTGCGCTCGTCAACGAGACCCTGCTGAGTTTCCCTTGGAATTTTCCTTTTCTCTCTTTTATTTTATTATTTAATTGTTATAATTATCCGGGTCTTTACAATGGACATAGGAATGGAAGTGTGAATGCTTATGTGTGAATAATGTGAATGCATAAATGTATTGCATGCATACATGTGTAAGTCATGTGCACGTTCACAAGTATGTATGAATATGTTCATGTGGATGTAAGTGTGTTTATGGCATTTATGTGTGGGTGGTTGTGTGTTTGAGTGTGTGGTAGTGTGTATGTGTGCGCGGGCATGCATGATGGTAAATTGCATGCATGCATGTATGTCAATTCATGAATATGTATGTGTGTTCATGCATGAATGTGATAGTGTGTGATGATTCATACATATGTAAGTGTGTACTGATGCATATAAATGTGTGTGTTCATGCATGAGTGAAGATTTGCTACATGTGTGAATAAGAATGTAAAATTGTGTGTGCAAGCATGTGTGTGAATGTGCATGTCTTCATGCATGCAAATGTGTTGGTTGGCATTACATATGTTAATGTATGCATGATAATGTGTGCGTATGTGCTTAATGCTTGTGTACACACACGTGTACACACACACACACACACACAGATATATATACATACATGTAAGTTGACATGGTATAAGTAAATGTGTTTAATCCTTGCATGTTTATATATGTATATCTATATATAGATGGATGGTTATGAGTGAGAATATAGGTATATATATTTAAGTACATAATACATGTGTGTGTGTGTATTTTTTGTGCACTTATAAAGATGTGTTTAGATTTGAGAAAAATGCCTATTTGTATTTAAGTACATATGTATATATAATATATGAATTAAAGTACATAGTAAGTAATGTATGTGTGTGAATATTTATGTATGTAAATGTGTGTGTAAGTAAATATATTTGTCTATAAATAGGCATTTGTATATAGATGAGTGTGCGTGTGCGTGTGTATTTAAGATTAGGCACATATTTGCATATGTGAATGTGAATGATTGACTATTAAGTATATAAGTACTTTGTGTATATGTATGTAATACACACATACACACACATCTATATACAAATTGTAAAGTAGGCATATTTAATTGTATGAATGAGTTTGTATAAAGTGTGTAGGTATAAGTGTGTCTGTCCACCGTAGAATGAGAATTGGTGTGGGTTTGTAGGTGCAAATGTCGTGTTAACTATTATTATTATTATTATTATTATTATTATTATTATTATTATTATTATTAATGTTGTCATCATTATTGCTATTATTATATTAAATCCTATTATCTAGCTTTACATGTCCTTAGAAATTCAAAAAAATTGAAAATTGCCTATGAATTTTTCAAAATGACCAAAATGCCCCTAAAGTTGGAAGTTGTAGGAAGATTTTCAAAAAATTCTTGAAAACATTTTAAAATTAGAGGAGTATTTTCAGCCTATTGTGTCCATTTTAGTGCATGTTTCATGCTTATTTTTGCATGATTTGCATATGCGTGCAACAGATTTGCATGTGTGCGTGTGTTCAACCCTAAGATAAAGCAAAGAATAAGGGGTATTTCAGACTTCACTTACAACAATTTTGAGGGGAGTTTATCTGGAAATACCCTATTTTTCGGAAGGTCTTATTGGACATTCCTAAAAAGCATCATATTTTACATTTTATTTTGAATTTTTTGTTAAATGGTAATTTGAGAGTTAATTAAGCGTCATTGAGTCAATTTGAGGTAATTCATAGTTAATTAAGGTACCAATCGTATAACGAATGCATATGGGATGTTTAAGACCCTCCCTTCATATAACTCCACTACCAAACCCACTTTTGATATATATATAACTGCTAATTTTTGTGCCCTTAGGGTTAGTCTAGAGACTAATTAATGAGTAGTAATTAGGTGATCTAACAACATTTAGGTAAATAACAAGTTATTGGCCACTCCAACAAACCTAAATAACACAAATTTCTTACTCCTCATCATCCCAAATCAAGGCCTCAGATCCCTGACCCACAAGTTATAACATCTCTCTCTACAAACTCCTCCCTTTCACATTATATTTGCCCAAAGGAGGTGGCAAACATGTGGTAGTGGATGACCTTGCATAACGAATTGTGACAATAAGGATGGTATAGGGCCAAATTATCTTTTACTACAATTTTTTTCAAAACCCTCCTTTGCTTTTGTAGATGGATTAAAAAAACATGAGAAAAGAGAAATAAATTCCTTTATTAGCATAATCAATATTATTGATATTCAATAGTGAAGGTGCATGTTATGTGAACCATGAAAGAACAAGAAGGAAGGGAAATATCATACGTGCACTCTAATGGCCGAGCTTATATTTTTGTCTCTTACTAGGCATTTTTTTTTAATTTTGTATGTGTGCTTCAATATGAGTGTTTTGACACCCTTAACAAAGGGTCGCTCTCTCTTTCAATGGATGTATTCTCTCTTGTTTGGTTATGATCTTTGGCCTAAGGTCAAATCTTTATTGAAGCCTTTGTTCCTTTATGTGGAGGAGATGAGGCTTATTTATAGGCCATTGTTGGTGTGATGATTAGGTGAATTAGTGGTGATGCCTTGCCAGGGAAGGTTTAGCTAGGGATTAGTTCGGAAGTATGGTACTATGTCCCAGCATTGAATGCATTGCAGTTGGCTGGCCCCTTCCTTCAATTTGTTTGATCCTTAACATGAATTATATTTGGCTCTGATATATATATTTTTATTACAAATGATTGCAAATAAAGTTGTTGTGCTTTATCCTTCTATGCAATAGTTATTCTAATAATTCTCATTTGTATGATAATTTTTAATTCCAATTTATTCATTTGGATTTTTTTGGTGTTGTCAAAGCTCTCACAATATAAATACAGTAGCAATATAAATACAATCTTATTGTGACTCTAAAATGCAAGTTCCTCATTTTCTTTAATTTTAACCTTCTAATTTAAAAATTCTTTGAATTCATTATCAACTACACCTTTGAAGGTAATGTTGCATAGGGAGTTATCTGTACTCTCTCCAAAAGGGTTTCACTATTGGTTGGTGAAATGAAGGTGGATTCCATCTTTGACAAAGTTCGCAAGATTAAGTTGACGTTTGCCAACATCCAAATTTTCCACAAGTGGGTTAGCAAGCTCTTATTTTTCCTTTGTTTGGTTCCTAGGCAATATAAAGCCTATGTGGATGTCCTTGCTTGCAATGCTAGCTATGCGTCAAGGACACATCTATTTAGTTCAATCTAAGATTGTTTAAGTGCCAGTATTTTTTATTACACAACCAACAATGTAGGGAAACTGAAGGGGTGGTGAAATTGGAAAGGGTGTTTAAGGGCACTTATGACAAAATGAACTCTATGTCCTCTGCCTGAACTTAATGTTTCAATACTACGAAGGACATGAAGGTGAGATATTTAAAGATCAAGGTTTGCCTCCAAACTTTGGGACAAGAGATCTCCAATGCGAAGGTGACAATAACTCACAATGAGGTCACAGTTTGCTAGCTATTTGACTCGCCCACCATTGCCCACATGCTGGAAGAACTAAAATTGTAATGCCCCGAACCCTTAAACTCAGGTCCGGTGCGTTATACCTGATAATCCTTAAATCATGATATACATATATCTCCAAAATCATTTCAGTATTTTCACAATCATTCATCCCTCAACATCCTTAGACATAAAACGACATAAAACATATATACATATATATATATATATATATATTTACATCCAAAACGTCATCAATGTATGCCCTGTTTCCTTCATATTCCTCAAAAAGACTAAATACGCTCAAGCTCCCTAAGCTCGGCCTTGAGGATTTCTTGAAAAAGAAATAATCATATTCGGGTGAGACACATCTTAAAAAGGGAAAAAACATAAATATTAAAACAACGTGTGACTAACATGAGGTAAATAGATATCATTTTAATTACATTTGCAAATCATCACGTAACATTGAAATTGTTTTCTGAACCTAAACACTCACATGCAAATATTTAACCCACGAGATTACATGAAGATAGGGGTGATTACCCGCCCATACAAGTAGTACTCCTCTGCTCTGATACATAAACAACCCGAAGGTCACTACTAAAGCATACCAGAGCACTCACCTTTCTGGGTAAGCCCTCAAGTATTAAATTGATCTCGTACTCACACAGTTCAACAATGGTTTACAAGCGAAGACCCTAAGGATAGAGAAATCCACCCGTCCATACAAGTAGGTTCCCTCTACCCTAGTACGTTATGCAGCTACTATCATATCTGAAGTTACTAGTGCACTCGCCTTACTCAGCAAGCCCTTAGGCGAAGAGTATGCCTCGCCCAATCATAACATGTTCTACATACATAGAGACTTCTAATATCATAATAATTTATTCCTTTCTGCCATTATTCATTCATACACATCTTTTCATGTTTATAGCTTAAACATTGCATTGCATTTCACTTTACGTAATTCTTCATCGTTACGTCATTCACATTGTCATTTCATTGTCATTGCATAGCATTTTCATTTCTTTCCTTCGTACTACAGCTGGTCTTTAGTCATCATCAGTTAGTCTACACAGAAGTGTGCTAGATTTGCTAACATAGCTGTATTTCGGCTGTCTTACATTTGCATGGTTGCATTTAACATACACAAGCAACATAATCCATGTCATATTTTATTCATAATGCTTTACTTACTTAGCCTGCATCTCATACTTTTAACATATATTTGCACAAAATCTCATGCCACACAATTTGACAGTAAAATTCATACATATTCTTGTAAAATAGGCTAACCTACATTTAACATTTATATGTTGTAAATACATTTCATTTCTTACATAATTCCTCAGAAAATACCTTTCACTTTCGTTCATTTATTTTCACATATACATAGCTATATAAACATTCCTAAGCTCAGAAAACATAGTTTTACATGGTTGGCATTTTATACCCATATGAAAACATATAAACATAAATAACACATAATCTATTTTAATTCATGAAAACCTGATTTAATACATAAATTTCCCTCTTACCTGACTTTCGAGCTATGCTGATAGGATCCCCAAACTGATACCCACAGCGTTCACTTGGACCCTGAATCCAAAAATCTTATTTAATTAAATAAATTCCAACTAACTCGAACCTTAAGAAAAACATTTATTTACTACTTCCTAGGCTCCAAATAACATTATTCATTAAGAAAATCCTATGATAACTTACTTACCCTGATTTTGGGATGTTTTCCAAATCCCTTAATCCAACAATTAGCTCCTACAGCCTTGCAGAGAATGATCCTACGAGCCACGTGGTGGTTTCGAATCGTCAAACTGGGTCAAATCTGGCCCGAAATCGAAGAGAGAAGGCTGGGAGACCGTTTTAGAGAGAGAGAGAGAGTTCGCAAGTTCACGCTGAAAAATGAAGAACAACCTATTTATAGATAGGGCTTCATCGACGAGACATGTCAACGAGGCACTGTAGAGACTTGGTCGACGAAATTTAGAGTTCCAAAAATACTCTCTCGGGATTCATTCGACGAGGAACTGGTGTTTGTCTACGATTTTAGAAGGAAACTTGTCGACGAAGACAGGACATTCGTCGACGAGGCCTGCTTTTCTTTTAAAAATGCCTTCCTTTTTCCCTTATTATCCATTGATCCTTTTCATTTATTATATTTCCTGATTATTTAATTTTCGGGTCATTACAAAAATAGGCTTTCCCTTTTTTGTAGCCTAAGAAGTAAATTTTTTTAGCTAAGTCTCATGCATTGCCAAGTTATTTTGTTAATATCCACTACTACTTTGGAAGTTTTATAATTAGATCAAGAATTGCAATCCTATGTCAATTCATCTTATCAAGATCTTGCATCTTAATTATGGGTACCTTTTTAATATATAAATATTACTTCAAAAGACTTTACCTAAGTATAGAAGTTGAGAACTTTTTTTGTCTCTTATATTTTTTTATGATGTTATCTGAATCTCCTATTGAAATGATTCCATCAGCCCCACCCCTAGTATATTAGGTTTCAAGTGCCTATCTTGGTGCAGAACTTTCACATTTACATTGAAAAGATTCTCTTTGATAAGAAACACAGGAATAGAATTGTTATAGGTAAGAACAATTCTATTGAACTTACGGTTATGTCTCATATTCTTCTTGACAATCTGTTCACAAAAGTTTCCATGTTAATGAAGTAGAAAGACTAGATTTTGGTGAAATCAAGATTGCAAGTGATGACTTTAAGCCACAAGAAACTAGGGATTTAAAGTGTTAAGCCTTACACACACAAAATTGTTTACATTGTGTACTTTTACTCCTTTCAACGAACATTATATCATGTCATTGATGTCTATGCTTATACAATGATATATTTTTGCCAACAATTGTTTATATGAAAATCAAACTAGATAGATAATGGCCTTTGACAATTTAATATTTTTCTTACACGATTCCTATACTTTAAAATATGATGTTTTGTTTAATCAGTAATTTATTGCTTTAACATGCCCAATCGAGTTACTCAAGTGGTACGGATGAAATTGGGTCTTGGAGATCTCTAGCTCTTTGGTTCGATTCCTTATTAGTGGTTTGCCTAGTGAACTAATTGTTGAGAATTCCACTTGTGAGTTTGTCCCATATTGGAAAATTTGAGTGGATAATGGGTGCTTATATACACAGTTGGGCCCAATATCCAAAGGCTTAAACTTTTAGGTCAAGTTGGTGTTTACCTATGTGTATCAAACCCACCCATGGGCTCCTATGCTATTAACAAGTGGTATCTGAGCCGATGGTTTGTAACTCTGGGTGAGCGATATTGTAAAAGTCGAGACGTGAAACTAATTCTCCTGACATGCTAATAGTTGGAGGACCAAGTGTGTGACCGAGGCTAATAAGGATCATCTAGGCCTAGGATGTATCCGAATAGGTTCAAGACGTGGGAGGTGGGATTGGTTTGGGGGCATGTAGAATGCAATCTGACACACTTAAGGTGTCAATGGTAATGCCCACTTAAGCAACTGTTGGGGAATTGGGCTTACTCCCATAAGGGAGACGGTTTCCGTTCAAGGGGGAGCAGTTGGAAATCACAAGTGAGGGAGATATTGTTGAGAATTCCAATTGGGAGTTTATCCCATATTGGAAAATTTGAGTGGATGATGGGTGCTTATATACATGGTTGGGTCCAAGACCCAATAGGCTTAAGCTTTTGGGTCAAGATGGTGTTCACTCATGTGTATTAAGCCCACTCATGGGCTCCTCCGGTGCTAACATTAATAAGGATGTGTCAATTGACGGTCAACAATATTTTCATTTTCCCTATTTGGAGCCGTCTAAGGGAGTCTGAAGGGCTTACCTAGGTAGGACTTCTGGGTTATAAAAAAAGTTATTATGCTAACGGATCTTAAGAAATTTACTTTTAATGTTGTAGTTTTGTCAAATGAAAAAGGAATCATAAGTTGATTTTATTTTATTTTATTTTTCTAAACTGATTTTTATCTACAATTTTCAAATATTTTATAAGTAAATCAAGCTTATTTCATTTTTAACCACCTTTTCATTTTGATACTAAGCAACTATATCACCATTATAAGCATATATTATCTTTTAACCTTCAACTTTTGAATAGACCATAGTTGAGTTGTCTGCTTCAAAATTTGTTTGAATCTTATATAATGTTACATGTTGGGCAGAGCCTAGTTACGTTCGATCTGGATGATGACCCTACTTTTCTTTAATGAGAGATTTCTATTTTAAGGCTTAGTCCATGCATGAGCTTTGTAGCCCATTCGGAACCCTGTGCGCAGTATATAAAACGATTGTTGTTGGGTGATTAAGTTAAGCCATCACACTTCACGCGAGAGAGAGAGTATTATACAGCCGCACTCTCTATATTTTCTTCCTGATAATAGTGAAATCCCTGCAACTCCGTGGACGTAGGCAAAATTGCCGAACCACTTAAATACTGTCTTGTGTGTGTGATTAATTTTTCTTTGGGGTGTATTCTTTCTCTATTTGTTTCTCACAGGTTTTGGGAATTTGTTGTTAATTTCCACAACTGGTATGAAAGCCTAGGATTAGGTTCGAGTGGGAGCAATGGCAAAGGAAACATGAAAGGCATTTGGAATAGAAAAGTTTGATGGCACATACTTTGGATTCTGGAGGATGTAGATCGAGGATTATCTTTATAGGGAGAAGTTGCATCTGCTGCTTCTAGGAGAAAAACCTGTTATTATGAAGGACGAGGAATGGACTCTCCTTGACAAAGAGGTACTGGGAGTTATCAGATTAACTCCGTTTAGGTCTGTTGCACACAACATTGTGAAGGAGAATACTACAACGGATCTGATGAAGGCTTTGTCTGCTGTGAATGAAAAATTGTTAGCAAATAACAAGGTACATTTGATGAAGAAACTGTTTAATTTGAAGATGGCAAAGAATGCATTAGTAGCATAACATCTGAGTGAGCTTAACACTATCACAAATCAATTGTCATCTGTAGAAATTGATTTTGATGATGAGATTCATGCACTGATCATTTTGGGTTCATTGCCAAATAGTTGGGAGGCAATGAGGATGGAAGTAAGCAACTCTACTGAAAAAGAAAAACTGAAGTACAATGATATATGATATTTAATTCTAGCTGAGGAGATTCGTAGAAGAGATGCAGGTGAAACCTTAGGATCTGGTTCTGCCCTAAACCTTGAGACAAGAAGCAGAGGTAATGACCGAAATTCAGATCAAGGCTTATCAAAATCCAAAAATTATAATCGAAACAGAAGTAAATCTAGATCTGGCCAAAAAGGACAATGCTGGAACTGTGGGAAAACGGGTCACTTTAGGAGACAATGCAAAAGTATTAAGAAGAAGAATGAGGACGATTCTGCTAATGCAGTAACAGAAGAGGTACATGATGCATTACTTCTTGCAGTTGACAGCCCACTTGATGACTGGGTTTTGGACTCAGGAGCTTCGTTTCATACCACTTCACACCATGAAATCATATAAAACTGTGTAGCAGGAGATTTTGGTAAGGTGTATTTGGTTGATGGTACAACCTTGGATGTTGTGGGTATAGGAAACGTCCGGATGTCGTTGCCCAATGGGTTTGTTTGGTTATTGGAGAAGGTATGCCATATTCCTGACCTGAGAAGGAATCTGATTTCTATCGGACAACTTGATGATGAAGGGCATGCAATGTTGTTTACTAGTGGCACTTGGAAGGTTAAAAGGGAAGCCAGAGTACTGACTCGTGGAAAGAAATCAGGCACTTTATACATGACCTCAAGTCCCAAAGACACAATTGTTGTTGCTAAAGCAAGTATTGATACAGGCTTATGACACCGCAGACTTGGTCACATGAGTGAGAAAGGGATGAAGATGCTACTGTCAAAAGTAAAACTACCAGAATTAAAGTCCGTTGATTTTGACTTGTGTGAAAGCTGCATCTTAGGAAAGCAGAAAAGGGTGAATTTCTTGAAATTTGGCAGGACACCAAAGGCTAAAAAGTTGGAGTTAGTGCACTTAGATTTGTGGGAGTCTTCTTCCGTTACATCCCTTGGAGGTACAAGGTACTACATTACTTTCATTGATGACTCAACCAAAAAGGTATGAGTTTATTTTCTGAAAATAAATCTGATGCATTTGAAACTTTTAAGAAATGGAAAGCTGTGGTTAAGACAAAGACAGGTTTGAAAGTAAAGTGTTTGAGGTCGGGCAATGAAGAAGAGTACATAGATGGAGGGTTCAGAGAGTATTGTGCTGCACATGGAATCAAAATGGAAAAGAGCATTCCTGGGACACCACAGCAAAATGGTGTGGCTGAGCGCATGAACAAAACTCTCAATGAGTGTGCTAGGAGTATGAGGTTGCATACTGGACTACCAAAAACTTTCTGGGCTGATGCTGTTAGTATTGCAGCTTACCTGATAAACCAGGGACCTTCAGTTCCCATCGAGTTCAGACTTTCTGAAGAGGTTTGGAGTGATAAAGAGATAAAGTTTTCTCATTTAAAAGTTTTTGGTTGTTGTTTCTTATGTTCATATTGATTCTGATGCTCGTAGTAAACTTGATGCAAAGTCTAAAATATGTTATTTCGTTGGCTATGGTGATGAGAAATTTGGCTATCAGTTTTGGGATGAACAAAACAAAAAAATCATTAGAAGCAGAAATGTGATATTTAATGAACAAGTTATGTACAAGGACAAGTCAACTGTAGTGTCAGATGTTAGAGAGATAGATTATAAGAAATTTGAGTTTGTTAACTTAGAAGAGTTGACTAAAGGTACTGTCTAGGAAAGGGGTGAAGAGGATAAGGAGAATGTAGAATCATAGGTAAATCAAAGTACACCTATAGCTACAGTCCATGGATCTTCCAGGACCATTAGACCTCCACAACGTTATTTACCTGCTCTAAATTATCTCATGTTAACCGATGGTGGTGAGCTAGAGTGTTATGATGAAGCCCTGCAGGATGAATATTCAAACAAGTGGGAGTTAGCCATGAAGGATAAGATGGAATCCTTATTGGAGAATCAAACACGGGAACTGACTGAATTGCCAGTAGGGAAGAAGGCTTAACACAACAAGTGGGTATACAGAATAAAGAATGAACATGATGGTAGCAAGCGTTATAAAGCCAGATTAGTTTCAAAGTGTTCCAGTAGGAGGGCACCGACTTCATAGAAATATTTCTCCAGTTGTGAAGACATCTACATGATTCAGCCAGAAGGGTTCATTGTCAAGGGACAAGAGAATTTAGTCTGCAAATTGAGAAAGGGCTTGTATGGTCTAAAACAAGCTCCATGACTTTGACAGTTTTATGCCTAAAATTGGGTTCAAGAGATGTGAAGTTGATCACTGTTGTTATGTTAAGTTCTTTGACAATTCTTACATCATTTTACTGTTATATGTAGATAATATGCTTATTACAGGGTCTAGCATTGAGGAGATTAATAATCTGAAGAATCAATTGTCAAAACAATTTGCAATAAAGGATTTGGGAGCTACAAAGCAAATCCTTGGAATGAGAATCATTAAAGACAAGGCTAATGGTACATTAAAGTTTCACAGTTAAAGTATGTGAAGAAAATTCTCAACATATTCAACATGAACGAAACTAAACTAGTGAGCACACCCTTGGGTAGTCATTTCAAACTAAACAAAGAACAGTTACCGAAGACAAAAGAAAAAAGGGACCATATGAGCAAGGTGCCCTATGCCTCAGCTATTGGCAGCTTGATGTATGCTATGGTGTGTACAAGGCTAGACATTAAACATGTAGTGGGAGTTGTGAGCAGATTCATGAGTAGGCTAGGAAAGCAACATTAGGAGGCAGTCAAGTGGATTTTGAGATATCTGAGGGGTTCATTAGATACATGTCTTTGCTTCACAAGTGCAAGGTTGAAACTACAAGGTTATGTAGACGATGATTTTGTTGGTGATAATGATAGTAGAAAAAGAACTACTGAGTTTGTATTTACTCTAGGTGGCACATGTAACGACCTCAAATTTAAAACATTTTTTTTTCCACATAAATTTCTCTGATATCCCTACTATGAAATCTCAGACCTCAAAGGACACTGGGGTATTCCTATATACAATAAACATACCTATGCATCGGAAACATAAATCATATAACCATATATACTATACAATACCAGAATCTAGCATTTACAGACCATAGTCAAACAAAATAATTTCCTTCAGTACCATCTACCCCAAAAATACAAAACTCCGTCAAACACTCACCCTACAAACAGGGTAATCAAATAAACTCCCTATTTGCGAGCCTGATCTGCTCCCCTAACTAGCTCACCTGAAAAATGATAAAGTAATGGGGTGAGTCGACGCTCAGTAAGAGGAAATATGCTATTACTAGTGTGTGACTACTAAGTTGCATACTGTTAAAATAACAACTGAACTATAATAAAATAGTAAATCTGTAAAACATGTCTTTCATTTTCACAATTTAAAATATAACTGTATCATCTGTATTTTCTACTTTTCATACTGCTAATATCATACTATACTCATCATATACTGTAAAACTATATACATATACATAATTGTGCTTTATCCCTGGAACTCTGTATGTCATGATTTGACCCCTTATGACAGGGTTGTGCGGCTCGTACGCGGGACTTAATCTGGTCGGCCCTCCAGATAAGTCATCATACTCTACACTACCTCAGCCCGGCCAAACTGCATACACGCCTAGGCGCGGAACTAGTTGCTACTTCGTCAAATTGGCCCCCTCAACCTAAAGAACTAGGGAGCTGCATCCTCTCCGAGCACAGTTTGACAGTACCCACACACTATCTGAGATATGTGGTTGCACTCTATCTGTATTAGCAACGGTACTATGCTCTGTATTCTTTATTTGTATCTATCTGTAATCATTCCTCAGGGATCTGATACTATATATATATATATATATATATATATATATATATACATATATACTCTCTTACTGTTTTCATCATGTTTCCAAAATTACCATAACACTATCTTTTGTACTGTAAATACCGTAATTTCTATATGCTGTATTTGTAGCATCTTGATGCTATCTCTGTATATCTGTCTGTATACTCTGTTTATATACTCTGTCTATATACTCTGTATGTTATGGTAATAGGAAACATGACATACTATAAATACTGTATATACTATTTTGAATAAAGCTGTAATATACTGATCTGAGTAAAACTGTAATATACTATTTTGGATAAATATCTGTGATATACTGATTTGTATAAAACTATAACATACTGATCTGAGTAAAACTATAATATACTGTTTTGAATAAAGTTGTAATATACTGATCTGAGTACAACTGTAATATACTATTTTGGATAAATATCTGTGATATACTGATCTATATAAAACTATTACATACTGATTTGAGTAAAACTGCAAAATACTGTTCTGAATAAATATTTGTAATATACTGTCTATATCTGTGTATTCAATATAGCATGATATACTGTAAAAACTATATAAGTTTTTCATCACATAAATATCTACTTAGGCCACACAAGCATTTAAAACTCATATTCTGTAAAATTGGGTAATAAACTGGTATATTCATATGTGTAAAATCTCTGATAACATTATAAAAATTCCTAGCATAGCATATTTTCCTTACCTTAAATCTGAAAAGCCTCTCACTGAAGTCTAGCCTTACACCCACAGCGTTCTCCACTCAACACCCTGAAAACAACATCTCCTAGAACAAAATATCAGTATTTTCTTACCTACAACATTTTTTATAACTACAAGGAAGGCATAATCTGAATAAAATACCTTACCCTGGATTTGGGATGAATTCCAAACCAACTTCTCCCACGATTAGCTTCAGCAAACTTGTAGAGAACTTCGTCAGGAGTGTTATGGTGGCCTCGGATTTTCCATCTAGCAAGAAACGGGACCAAGATCGAAGAGAGAAGGAGGGAGAGGCATTTTAGAGAGATAGAGAGTGATTGCTGTGCCAAATTCTGCAATTTAATTCGGGTTTTCACTATTTATAGAGCCAGATTCGTTGACGAGACACGTCACCTCATCGACGAGACACGTCACCTTGTCGACGAGTCCTTAAGTAATTTTGTCGACGAACCCTACCTCCTCGTCAACGAAATTCAGACTACCCAAAAAAAACCTTTCTTAGTATTTTCTCATAGACGAGAAGTGGCTTCGTCGACGAGGCCTCCTTATGCCCTCGTTGACGAACTCCTTGTGTTTGTCGACGAGGCCTCCTTTTGTAAATTTTCCCAGGCTATTACTAATACAACTATATCTTAGACTTCAAATATGCAAAATATTGTTACTTTGTCTATTACAAAAGTTGAGTATGTTGTAGCAACTGAAACTGGAAAGGAGATTATTTAGCTACATGATTTCTTAGACGAATTGGGTAAGAAGTAGAAGATGGGCATTCTACACAGTGACAGTTAGAGTGCAATTTTTCTTGCTAAAAATTCGGCTTTTCATTCAAAGTTGAAGCATATACAGACAAAATACCACTTTAAATGTTACCTTGTTGAAGATAAGCTGGTAATACTTGAGAAGATATGTGGATCTAAGAACCCGACAGACATGTTGACTAAGGGTGTCACTATTGAGAAGCTGAAGCTGTGTGTAGCTTCAGTTGGTCTTCTAGCTTGAGGACAGGAGGATAAGTGCAGGGATGAGGGATTGTTCGTTTGGAGGATTGTGGTTGATATTGGTGATTGAACTAGTCTCCAAGTGGGAGATTTGTTGGGCTTTATGGAGCCTAGTTGCATTCGATCTGGATGATGACCCGACTTTTCTTTAATGAAAGATTTCTATCCTAAATCTTAGTTCATGGATGGGCTTTGTAGCCCATTCGAAACCCTATGCGCAACATATAAAACGATTGTTGTTGGGTGATTAGGTTAAGCTGTCACATTTTGCGAGAGAGCGAGAGAGAGATTATTGTACCGCCACACTCTCTATATATTCTTCCTGATAATAGTGAAATCCCTGTAACCCCGTAGACGTAGGCAAAATTGCCGAACCACGTAAATATTGTCTTGTGCGTGTGATTGATTTTTCTTTGACGTATATTCTTTCTCTATTTTGTTTCTCACAAGTTTCAGGAATTTGTTGTTAATTCCCAACATTACATGCCAAAGATGGGAACGTAAATCAAAACTTTTGTTTTGTTTGCATGCAATGCTAATTTTTGGCTTGCCATTTGAAAGTAAGAACTATGTATTTTAGTGGGCCCTGTTTGTTTTATTGGTACTAGCATTTTTACATAAACATATGCTTTCAATTTTGTAGTTTTGTTATGTTTTTTAAAGTTTGTAATTATGTTCCATTTGATCATTATTTGCATTAATAGTAAACATAATTTGGCATAGACAAAAAAATTTTGGTCACCACTTTCTTTTTCATCCCAAGTTTGATTAAATTCTAGGGAGTAACACGATGCTCTCAACTCTATTGATAAATGTTCTTGTGATTTTGCATCGTGACACTAACAAGGACTAACTTAATTAATTTATTTTTAATCTAAATAGAAGCGAAGCTCAAAGAGTAACATCATCTAGACTTCTTAATAGAGGGATTGACAAGAAGGCAATCAATTATTTAAAGGATTGGCAACTAGAAAGTTAGGATCCAACAAAGTGTTAATAGTCTCATATAATAAGGATTCGATTCCTAGATTTAGTCTAATTTATGGATACTATTTACAAATTCAATTGGAAATTTCATGGAAGGGAGTTTGATTCATGGGGAACGTGTTATTCCTCCATATTGGATTGTAAAAGAACATATATGAAATTTATGGATCTTCATAACATATATGAAATTTATGGACCTTCATAGTTTTCCTTATAAATATGTAAAAAAAGAAAAAGAAAAACCTTTTGAAACAATTTATTTTGTTATTTAAATAAATATCGATAAATAAGCCATATATCTTATCACCGCCTTGTGGACCAAGAAGAAAAAGTTGTTTTAAAAAAAATTTACGCTAGTTAAGGTAGAATATTGCTTCCTCTCCAAATGCAAAAATGTGCATTTGCATAAAATTATGGCGCAATTATATAAAATGTTAGTATATGAACTAATTTTTATTTAATTTTACTAGGAAATAGAACTATAATTTTTTTTTCCATCTGTTTCAATTGGTTTTAAAACTTCAGAAAAACAATATGTATACTATAGTTTTATAAAATTAGTAGTGCTACACTTACCCACCAAACATCACACATTTATTTACCCACTATTAGGGGTGTTCATGGTTCAATTACTTGAATGAAGACAAATGGAAGGGCATGTAAAGACAAAAAATTTCAAGTTCAAATATATATTGTGTTACTAATTAAGGAACAATAAGACAATTTTTAATTGTAATTTTTTGTCCTTATTATTCCTAAAATGCCTTAATGCACTTATACTTCTAAGAGTTTATAATTAAAGTAACATTCTCAATTAATGACTAAATTAGTAAATTAACTTAATAGCATATGTGTGTTGCACATACAATTCTATGATTAAACATCAACAGTAAAGATGCATCATGCAAGCAGGGTATGGGGCAAGGTTGCTCGCATGCACAAGCAGAAGCAAAGAGTGAAAATGGTATATTTTATTTTCTGAATTCATACTCATTGTACTGCAAACTCATAGATGCACAGCCTTTTTTTATCTGGTTTTTCTAATTGCTTCTCAAGCACCAACTTCAGTCTCTTCATAGTTTTTCTGGTTCCAATAAGAAAACTAGACCATCCACATCAAGTACAGTCATCTAACAAAGCTTTTGGTGCAAATGAAGGCAAAGCCTTCCCACTCCTAAACATCCAGCCCAAGTGTGGGGCTGGTTCTCCAAACAAGACACTTTCTAGCCTCCAACCTGCCTTAAAAAAACTTGGTGTTTACAATGTTGTCTGTAAATATAACATGGTAGGCCCGATATCTCTGAATGTGCAAGCATGCTGTTGTTTCTACCAGCAATGCACCCATGAACAAATTGACAATGATTCCACTGGCATCAACGATTTCACATTGAACCATATACCTCATCGAACCCATCCTGCATGACGTACCCTTCCTCTCTCATCAACTCGAGGAGTCCTTCCAACACGCAATAAATATCTTTGGTTCTTTCATTTGATGTATCCTTGGCAATGAAGCACCGTAACCCTCCACGTGTTTCAATCCAACTACTGCCTGGGATCTTCTTCAATCCAATTCTCTTCATCCTTTCCCTCATCCTTTCAGCTTCTTCCCATCTCCCAGCCTGTGAATACAAATTTGCCATAATGATATATGTCCCAGTGTTTTCAGGCTCAATCTCTAACAAGCGATCACAAACAAACTTCCCAAGTTCAACATCACCAGAGACTGAAACACCATTGAGCAATGCACCCCAAACTTTAGCGCTTGGTTCAATTGGCATTTTAGAAATAAATTCCACAGCCTCTGAGAGCCTTCCTGCTCGGCTTAAAACCCCTACCATGCAAGCATAATGTTCAACTGAGGGTTGAATGCCATACTTCGAGACCATGGTATTAAAGATATTCTGAGCTTCGTCTACTACTCCTGAGTGAGCACAAGCTGCCAATACTGCCGTAAATGTGACAGGGTCTGGTTGAGTCCCCTTATATACCATCTCAGCAAACAAATTAAGAGCTGCATTAGCCTCTCCATGGGCTGTATATGCTGATATTATTGCCGTCCAAATTATCACACTTCTATCTTTCGATTGATCAAAAATCCGATGTGCCCCATGAATAAATCCAGATTTTGCATAAGTGTCAATAATGGCAGTGGCCACATATATATTATGAAAGTAATTGTTCCTAACAGCATAACCGTGTATTTGCTTCCCCCCTTTTAGGTTTGAAAAATATGAATATGCAGGAAGAATGCTTGATAATGTCACAGCATTTGGCCTGAAACCAGATGCCAGCATTTCGCGGACTAATTCCAGAATTCCAATGTGCTGGCCATTCTGAACCAGACCTGAAATCACAGCATTCCATGTACTTAAAGCTGGCTTTTTCATTTCACGGAAGAGACCCATGGCTTTGTGAACAAAACCATGAACCATGTACCCGGAGATAATTGATCCATAAGTGATTTCATCCCTCTCACTCATTTCTTCAAAAAGCTCTGTGGCATAGTCCAAACTGCCACATTTTGCATACAATCCAATAACAGCATTGCAAACTGATAAGTCCATTTCAATTTTGTTCTCAATCACAAACTTGTGAACTTCCATCCCAAAAATAAGATCCTTCAACTGCGCACAGGCCTGCAGAACACTTACCAGTGTCATCCCATCTGGCCTTAACCCCGCAGAAACAATCATTTCCATATACAAGCTACCACACTGGTCATAATACCCACCTTGAGAATATCCAGCAATCATTGAATTCCACGACACAATATCCTTCTCGGGCATCCAATCAAACAACCTTCTCGCCGACCCAAGATCGTCACATCTTGCATAATACGTAATCAGAGCATTAATAACAAAGACATCCACATCAAACCCGTGTCGCAAAACAAACGAATGAATCTCCCTACCCAAGCTCGAGTCGGTGTACACCGCTGCCAGTGCCTTTAACACGCATGTAATCGTATAGTTATCAGGCTTCACACCTGTCGGCCACGAAGACAGCAGGCACGAAAAATGTTTTAGCGTGTGTGCGTACATATCACTAAGCGAGTATCCAATGAGCATAGCGTTCCAAGAGAAGATGTTTTTTTGAGGAATGTCGTCGAACACCTTGTGGGCTTCGTATACACGGCCACATTTCCAGTAACAAGTGAGGAGCTTGGAAGCGAGGAAGTTGTCGGGGACGACGGAGAGAAGGACAACGCGGGCGTGAAGCTGCTTGGCCTGGCGGAGGAGACGGTGGTCGGTGCAGTGCTGGAGAAGGCGGCCACATGCGCCACAGTCGAGCCCATTGGCTCCGCGGAGACTGTCTAAGGCTCGGTGAATGAGGGCGGGGGTGGTGAGGGCTGCTGGGATGTTCAATGGCTTTGTTTTCCTCATCCATCCGAGTATTGATAATTAAAAATCATTGCCAGACGGCGCCCTAGAGTGGCTAATACACTTATTGGACTAAAAGTTAAAAACTTGTAAACCCTAGCCTACGTGTCTTTGTCATTCACTTGGGTGTAGTTTGGTTTGGACATTTGAAATTAAATTTTGCAAATTTAGATTGAAAGTCATGTTGCTAAACACAATCTTTTTTTTGTTATGAGCTACTATTAATAATTCAATTTGTTTTAATCTATTTTGACATGGAAAATTATAGTAAAGTAGTTGAAAAGGTTCTTTTAAATTAAATTTTTTTTTTTTTTTTGGAACAATGGCCCATAGAGCTTGCTAAAATCTACACATCTCCCATCCTCTTCCCCCAACAAAATTTAAGCTAAGAATAAAATCATAACTTTTTTAACATGTCATCAAGTAAGAAACCATTTGTGCCAAAAGAGCATTTTTAGGGGAAAAATAATTGTATTTTTAAAAAATCTTATATTTAAAAGTCTCTGATTATTTATTTTTGATGCATTAGAAAATCTCAAATTCAAGATGTAAGTCAAACTCACTCGTTCCATCTTACTACCAAGTCATGACATTAGTTGTTCAAAAAGAAGAAGCCTTTTTTTTTTTTATATATATTAAACCAATAAATCTAATTGGATTTTCCTTCAAAGTCTAGTGATCTTACATGTGCTTCCTCTAGTTTTATAAAATTATTCTAATCCTTGGACTAGTCATAGTCACAAAACATGTTAATCAAACATTTTTATCCATAACAAAATAGTGCCATTTTATTATTAATTATTTTTCTTTTTTTGAAATTATATAAATTTCATATTCTTATCCACCAAATACTTATCATGTCCATAATTGTTGAGACAATCCATAAGTACTTCTGTGGTAGATGTATACTTTTGTTTATAGGGAAGCAAGATATAAGTTTACATCATTGGTTTATTCCAATGATAAAAATATAATTTTAATTTAGAAGAGAAGGTTAGTTCCCAATTTGAATTCATAAGAAAGTTTTTTTTTTTTTTTTCTATTTATCTTTTGGATAGTTAAAAGGGAGGAGGACCTAGGGATCAAAGTTATATACTGCCACTTGCCAACTGCCAAGGGTATATGTGTATAAATATCATATTAGACATCTTTGTCCATTAAGTGTAAGTACAAAAAGTATAAAAAATTTGATTAGGTTGTTGGAGGTGGGTCAACTAACCATGGAGTTTAAGCCAACGAAGCCCAAGAAACTTTTTTTTTTTTCTTTTAAAAAAACCCGGCCCAGAAACAGTTTTAAAAACCCAGCCCAAACCCAGTTTTTTAAAAGCCCAAGTCCATTTTTAAAGCCCCGACCCAAACCCATTTTTTTTAAAAGCCCAGAGTTCTTTTTTTTTGAAAAAAAAAAAAATGCCCTAGCCTAGTTTTAAAAGCCAAAGCCCAAGTCCATTTTTAAAGCCCCAATCGAGAACCAATTTAAAAAACTCGGCCCCAATGCCCCCTGTAACGACCCGAAGAATAATGGTATTTAAATAATAAAAGAAAAGGAAATGGAAATCGGAAACAAAAGGAGGCAGTCGACGACATTGCATTTTGGAAGGAATAAACTAAGAGAAATTTTGAGGACCTCATCGACGAACACAGGGGATTCGTCGACAAGGGTATAAGAGGACCTCGTCGACAAAGGCAAGATTCATCGACGAGGAAATGCCGAGAGAGGTTTTGGGTAGTCTAAATTTTGTCGACGAGGAGTGGATTTCGTTAAGGAAATTATTGAAGGATTCGTCGACGAGGTGACATGACTCGTCGACGAATCCCGTACGGGCTAAGCTATGGATATATTTTACCGGCGTACGGGCTGTGCTATGGATGTGATTTGCCAGCATACGGGCTGTGCTATGATATGATTTGTCGGCGTACGGGGCGAGCTATGGATGGGATTTGCCAGCGTACGAGCTGTGCTATGATTTGCCGGCGTACGGGCTGAGCTATGGAAAAATGTGTAATACCGGTGTATGGGCCGATGATTTTCATGACATACGTATATATGCAAAATGATATGATTGATATGATAATTAATGATATGAGATATCCATGTATCACAGTTTCAGTATATGTTATATGATATCAGAACCTGGTTGGCTTGGTATAGGCTAGCACTTGCACGGTACCGTTGCTATGTGTCCATGGTCTTCGTGATCATGATATTTGTGTTAACGCCGCTATACGGAGTGGTATGAGATTGGATGGTCGATGTGGTTTTTAAGAAGTGTGTGAGCGCCCCTAGTGTATGAACCATGTCTGGCAGACCCACCAGACTTACAGACTGTACTTTTGACTTGGCAGTGGTCGGCCAACCATTGTCAAGTACCGCCTTCGAGCCACACAACCCAGTCATGTGGGGGTAATACATGACAACAGACAGCTAACCTATTAGGAATGTTTTTGTGTTATTATTATTATTATATGAGATAAGATATGTATATGAAAATGCAGTATGTTCTGCCATATTTTGATGATATATATGTTTTTCATGATTTGAAAAAACAGTTACTGAATATGTTCTGTTTGGTATATGTATAACACAGAATACTCATGTTGTCACACACTGGTATTAGTTTATTTCCCTTACTGAGAGGTGTCTCACCCCAAAATTTTATAAACTTTTCAGAAGCCCCTGATAGGGGAGTGGGTAAAGCCCCGCTGGTCTAGTACGGTAGAGCTGCCCTTCCAGAAGGGTAAATATTTTGATAGAGTCAGATGTATTTTGTGAAAAGGCCCTAAGACATTTTTTGAGTTGAGTGTTGAATATATATATATATATATATATATATATATATATATACAGTGATTGTAGTAACTCTGGTATATTGTGATGTATGGTATATTGAGATATATATGATTGTATGTTTCCTGCTGCTTAGGCTTCAGTTTTGTGTTATGATGTATCCCTGGTAATCACGGGTCCAGGTGGATTATGATCTGCTGAGTTGGAATATATGATATTGGTTTTATTATTATATTTTAAGAAAAAAAATATGAAAAATAAGCAGGTCGTCACCCCCCCCTTTTTTTTAAAAGCCTAAAAGCTTAGAGTTCATTAAAAAAAAAAAAAAACCTAGAGCCCAAATCGTCATCTTAAAAGCATAAAGCTGGTTTTTTTAAAAGCCCAAGTGGGCCTAACCAAACCCAAGCCCAACTATCCCAAGTCTCGACTTAAATTTTTTAAAATAAAATAAAACCTAGACCTAACCTTAGTTAGGCCCAACCATCCTAACCTGACCCAGATGCAAGCCCAACCCTAGTCAATCCAAGGAGCCTACTTGGCCTAACCAAACCCAAGCCAAACTATCCCAAGTCTCGACCCAAATTTTTTAAAATAAAATAAAACCTAGACCTAACCCTAGCTAGGCCCAACCATCCTAACCCAAGCCCCAACCATCCTAACCTGACCTAGATGCAATCCTAACCCTAGTCAATCTTGGGAGCCTATTTGGTTTCCAAGAAAACACCAAGAAAGTCCAAAGAAATCCAAAGGAATAAACACCAAAAAAAAAAAAAAAAATTCAAAAGAAAAATGAGGGGGGTAAGGTGTACTTATCTGTATCCTTTGAAAAGTCGAACAATCTTTCTCCTTCCTATGTTTCAAACCTGCAAAAACAAAGCAAAAGGATAGGAACTTTAGGTCCAAGAGAGAGACAGAACATAGAGAGGAGAAAAGAGAAAAGAAGAATGAAAGAGGAAAATAAGAGAGAACACAAAGAGAAGAAAGGAGAAAAGAGAGAGAACTCAGAGAGAAGAAAATAAAGAAGAGTAAAGGAGAGGGCTCTGAGATCACACACACACACACACACACACACACACACACACACACACACACATATATATATATATATATATATAGAGAGAGAGAGAGAGAGTTCGTAGAGGAAAGAGAAAGAAAAGGGAAATAACTGAAGACTCACAAGTGGCAGGTGATGTCATGCTGAGAGTTAAAGTGTATTTCCAAGAGGGGGATGAATTGGGTATTAAAAAAAATTCTTCTTAGGTCACATATGTCCTATCTTCAAAATCCACAATCAGTATAACACAACCTAGGGCCTTTCTATGCAATTACAGACTCCACAGATATAATGCATATATATTTAAAATATGCACAACAAATCAAATATAAATATAAGTGTGGAAATGTAAAAAGAGATAGAGAGACAGAGAGAGAGCGCAAATATAAATTTTTTAACGATTTTCAGCAAACTCGCCCACATCCTCGCCTTGGGCAACACACCCAAGGTTTCCACTATCCGCTCCTTAACACCGGGCGGAGCTTCCCCTTACAATCCGCTGCTTACACGAGGCATAACTACCTCTTTACAATCCGTAGCTTACATGAGGCGTAGCTACCTCTTTAGAATTCGCTGCTTCCACACGAGGCGTAGCTACCTCACCACGGTTCACAATCCGAACCGCCAATACAAATGATATAAAAATATTTTTGTGAACAACGAGAGGCTTCTCAAAAAGATCATGTGTACAATTTGAAGCACTAAATGCAGTCTCAAATGATTTATAAATGAAGTTTAGTAAAGTATATGAAATCCTCTCAAAAATATTTTTCAATAAAAGGAGAGAGTATGGAAAATGATTTTCTCAAATTGATTGACCTTTGAACAATAAAATCCAAGAATACTCTCAAGCAAAATATATGAGAATGAATATAAGCTCAAGCCTTACTAGTATAACCCAAAAAGAATTTCCCCAAAAAGAGTTTTTCAAAATAGAAGAGTAGGAGAAAATGAGCTTTCATATTCAAAAATGGGTTTGGAAATGAGAACAAGACACAAAGAAGTAGCCGTTATACGGCCGTTGGGGGAAGAAAATAATATTTTATTTTGAATTCTAGGCATTTTTTGGCTATTAGCGTCATTCTAGCTGTTACACTCGTTGACTAATCCATGCACTCGTCGACTAGTCCACACCTAACACTTGTCGATGAGTCTTGCCTTGTGTTTTTTTGCGCGAACACCTTTCGGTTTTTCGGATATAACTTTTTCTATAGAACTCCAAATTAGATGTTTTGGTATCAACAAAAATTTAAGAGAAAATCCCACAACTTTAATGTTGAACACTTTTTAAGATAAGAACTAATTGATTAAGAAAATCGCTCATTATTGAGGTAGTAGAAACATGAGTGAAATTTTATGCTACGGACACCTTTCAGTAATTTGGGCATTACTTTTTCTAAAAAAATCCAAATGGGACTTTCTTAGTATCAAAATAAATCTAAGAGAAAATCTCACAACTTTCATGTTGGACACTTTTTAAGATGAGAACTTATTGATTGAGAAAATTGCTCATCAAATGCAATGATAGAAACATGAAAGAGATTTTGAAAAACTTGTTTTGGAAATTTTCATTCCAAAAATAATTTTTGCCCTTGTTTTGATTTTCAAAACTAATTTAAACCTTGTGGTATAAGTTTAACTTTTTGAATAAAAGGTTTTCATCAAAATCTTGGGTCCTAAGGTCAATCTAAGGTCTTGGTCATTTTGAGAGATTGAGAGAGAGCTTCAAATTAAACCATATGAGCATGCATGCACAAATGAAACCTAATTTACTATTACAACTTAAAAGCAAATAAAATATTCATGCTTTGCTCTTTTGCAATCTCATGGAATACACCAATTGATGTGCTCGTTTAGGTGCTCTTTACGGCTTCCATTCTACATCCGTCACTTGTGCTTATAGACATATAAACCTGTTCACACTCAATACACAAGTGAGATGCTATTGTTTGTCATTATCAAAACAGGGATCGGACTAAAAAAGTCAATAATTGTTTAAGCTAATCGAACTTACATCCTATAGGAATACACATAAATCCAAGCATCCTGCATATGTTCCCTCAAGAATAAAATGTCAAGAATTATATGCAACTTTTGCAATTATCACAAAGTAAATCATACCAAATGTCGAATGCAAACTAGAATTTTTTTTTTTTTAACAAGATAAAAAACATACATGATCCAACCAAGATAGCTGCACAAAAGGTTGCAAAGGATGTTGATAATCATACCTTAAATGTAGAGACCCTGAAATATAATAAATGAAAATGACAAAGGAATAAAGGAAAAGGAAAGGAAATAGAAAGAAATTTAAAAGGGGCATCAGCGGGGACTCGTCGACGAACCCATTATCTTCATCGACGAACGTCCTTCTTGGTTTCATTGACGAGTACACGTATCTCGTTGACGAGGAGATACCAAGAGCATAGAATTTCAGGCTATTAAGGGTTCGTTGATGAACGCCCTTCTGTGGTTCATCGACGAGTACACGTGTCTCGTCAACGAAGACATGTGGCCAGCAGTCTATATATAGCCAAAAATCAGATTTTTGCAAGAAAAAATGGGTTTCCTTCTCTCTCTCTCTCTCTCTCTCTCTCTCTCTCTCTCTCATTATTTATTTGTGCATACAAACTCAAATATCACATCTCCTTTTTTGCACATGATCACGAAAAAAATGATGTCTTATTTCTATATGTTTTGTTCATGAATGTAATATAGGATTCTTTGAGATGTTTATTGCACTCGTATTGTCGCATCTTATAGGAATTGTGTCATAGCTTAATCCAAAATCGGTCAGTTGTTGCTTCATGTAAAGGGTTTGAGCACAACAACTTCATGCCACTACGTATTCAGCCTCAGCTATGGAAAGAGCTACTGAATTCTGTTTCTTGGAAAACCAACAGACTAACAAATGTCCTAAGAAATGTCATGTAACACTTGTGCTTCTTATCCACTTTGCTACCAGCAAAATCAACATCTGAATAGCCGATAATATCAAAAGATGTATACTTAGGATACCATAACCCAAGTTCAACCATTCCTATCAGGTATTTGAGTATTCATTTGACTGCTAACAAATGTGACTTTTTTTGTGCAGCTTGAAATCTTGTGCACAAACATACGCTAAACATTATGTCAAGTTTGTTGGTAGTCAGATAAAGTAAGCTACCGATCATTCCATGATAGAGCTTGACATCTACTAGTATACCTTGTTCATCTTTGTCTAATTTAAAAGAAGAGTTCATAGGTGTCCCTAGTATTTTTCCATCTTCCATATTAAACCTTTTGAGCAGATCTCTAATGTACTTCGATTGATTTATAAAAATTCCATGTTTCGCATGCTTGATCTGAAGTCTTAGGAAGAAATTTAGTTCACCCATCATGCTCATCTCAAATTCATTTTGCATAGTGCTTGCAAACTCATTGCACAAGTCTTAATTTGTAGCACCAAATATGATATCATCTACGTATACTTGAACTAAGAGCAAGTCATCTTTATTAGACTTTATGAAAAGTGTTGTGTCTATCCTCCCTCTAATAAATCCATTGTCCAATAGAAAGCCACTTAGTCTCTCATACCAAGCTCTAGGAACTTGCTTTAAACCGTATAAGGCTTTTGTTAGTCTATAAATATGATTTGGATTCTTATGATTTTCAAAGCCTAGGGGTTGTTCTACATATACCTCTTCACTTATGTAGTCATTTAAAAACGTGCTTTTGACATCCATTTGATACAACTTGATATCCTTAAAAGTAGCATAGGCTAAAAGCATTCGAATGGCTTCCATTCTAGCTACAGTTGCAAAGGTTTCTTCAAAATCTATTCCTTCTTCCTGGTTATATCCCTGAGCTACTAGTCTAACCTTATTTCTAACAACTATCCCATGTTCATCTTTCTTGTTCTTATATATCCATTTTGTTCCAATAATTGTTTTATCCTCAGGTCTAAAACTAATGTCCATACTTTGTTTCTCTTAAGTTGGTTTAACTCATCTTGCATGGACAACACCCATGATTTATTCTCAATTGCTTCACTCACATTCGTAGGTTCTTCTTGAGATAGAAAGGCAAAATGACTAATTAGATTCCTAAGTGAGGATCGTGTGGCTACTCCACGTAATGGTTCACCTATTATTTAATCAATGGGGTGATTCTTTATGTACTTCCATCTCTAGGTAGTTCATTAATCTCATTTTCAATTTGATTAGTTTCAGTGGATGGTTCCTTAGTTTCATTTTTCTTCTCTGAATCATCTTTAATAGACAGTTTTTCAAATTCCTTATTTATCTCAATTTCATCTTTATCAATCCTTTTAGAGAAAGGATTTGACTCATCGAACACTACATGAATAGATTTTATAACGATTAATGTTCATTTATTATAAACTATGTAGGCTTTACTATCTAAGGTATACCCTAGGAAGATACCTTCATCTGATTTCACATCAAACTTTCCTAAATGTTCATTATCTCTAAGCACAAAACATTTACAACTAAAGACATGAAAATATGATATGTTTGGTCTATGGCCATTTCATAATTCGTATGGAGTCTTATTTAGGGATGATCTAATCAAAACTCTATTTAGAACATAGCAGGCGGTATTTACTACCTCAGCTCAAAAGTACTTAGGTAGTTTATGTTCATTAAGCATAGTTTTGGCCATTTCTTGTATAAACCTATTCTTTTTTTCAACTACACCATTTTTCTATGGTGTTCTAGGAGTCGAAAAATTATGAGCTATTCCTAATGAATTGCAGTAGTCTTCTATGCTTTGATTTTTAAATTCTTTACCCCTATCACTCTGTATTTTAGTGACAGTATAACCCTTTTCATTCTGAATTTTTTTACACAGATTTATGAATTGTTCACATGCTTCATCTTTGTGACCTAAAAATAGAACCCATGTATATCTTGAATAATCATCAACTATGACGAATGCGTATGATTTTCCTCCTAAACTCTGAATTGGGTTTGGACCAAATAAATCTATGTGTAGCATTTGAAGTGGTCTAGTAGTAGAGATTACTTTCTTGTTCTTAAAGCTTGTTTTTGCTTGTTTTCCTAGTTGGCATGCATCACAAATTTTATCTTTCACGAATTTAGTCTTAGGCAATCCCTTAACTAATTCTTCCTAAACAAGTTTAGATATTAAGTCCATGTTTACGTGTCCTAATCTCCTATGCCAAATCCAACTAATCTCATTTATAGCAGAGAAACAAGTAACATGTTGAGAAGCAAGGTTATCAAGGCTAGTGATGTATACATTTTCATGACGATCAGCAGTAAATAATATTTTGTTTCCAGATTTGTTCTCTATAGTGCATTTGTCATGTTCAAATGAGACTTTATAACATTTATCACATAGTTGACGTATACTCAATAAGTTATGTTTTAATCCATCAACTAACAACACATTATCAATGACAAGTGAAGGTTTCTTACCAACTTTACCAACTCCAATGATTTTACCTTTAGAGTTATCCCCAAATGTAACGAATCCTTCATCTTTGGATATGATAGATGCGAATTTAGCTTTATCTCCTATCATGTATCGCGAGCATCCGTTGTCCATATACCACTTGTCCTTCAAGGAGGACGATCTCAAGCACATTTGCAGTATATAATCAGATAACTACTTTTGGTACCCAGATTTTCTTGGGTCCATGGGGGTTAGTACTAGATTCTCTTTTGACTTTCCAGACTTTCTTAAGTTTGACATCTTTATTTTTGAAAGGACAATCAAATTTTATGTGACCCAACCTCTTACATTTAAAACATGTAATATTTCTATGATAGTCTTTAGTTGGAACATACGATTTTGACTCTCTTACAAAATATCCCATGTAAAGATGTTTCTATTTTAAATTCTCCTTCCCATTAAAACCAAGACCTTCCTTCTCTAGGGACTTTCTTTGAGCTCTTAGGAGTTTTTCAAAATTATTTTGACCATCAGTAAATTTACAAATAATCTTAGTTTTATCTTTCAAATTCTTTTCTAACTCCTCAATTTTCAAATCCCTGTCTTTCATAAGAGATGCATGAGATTCATTTTGACGTTCAACTAACTTTGAGAATTCTTTCAATTTTAATTTCAAACCAGAATTTTTCTTATTCATTTTCTCAACCATTTTAAAGGTGTACAAATATTCCTAATGCAATTCATCATAAGAAAGCATGCTATTTTCATTTTCAGAATCACTTGAATAGTAAGATGAAGTAGAATAAAAGGATTGTACCTCGTGGTCATCGTGTGCCATCAGACATAGATTCGCCATCTCGTCATCACTGGATTCAGATTCTGACACTACTGGTACTGTATGTGTCTCAGCCCACTTTTAGAGTCTTCTTCTTCTTCTTCTTAGACCCTTTCTTCTGCTGGGGACAATCCGGTTTGATGTGTCCAAATTCTCTATAGTTATAACACATAGGAGGATCATCTTTTTGCTTCCTTCTGCTTGACTCTCTCTTTTATGCTTTTGAGCCCTTGAATTTTCTTATGTATTTCTTGTTCTTTCTCATGAACTCTCCAAATTTCTTCGTGATGAGTGCCATGTTGTTATCCAATTCTAAATCACTTCCCTCAATGAAGCAATGAGATAATGCCTTAAGTGCTATAGTTTTCTTTGCTTTAATTTGATTATTCTTCCTCTCATTTATTGCAAGTTCATAGGTGATGAGCGATCCAATTAGTTCGTCAACCGACATCTCCTTGAGATTTCTCCCTTCTGCTATTGCAGTAGCTTTAGTTTCCCAAATTGGAGGTAGTCCCCTGAATATTTTCCTGATCAACTCATAAGTAGGGTAAGATTTACCAAGAGCATTTAAAGAATTTGTGACGTGTGTGAATCTAGTGTACATGGATTGAATAGATTCATCAGCAGTCATTTTAAATGCTTCATACTCACTAGTGAACATGTCTATCCTACTATCTTTTACTTCCTTAGTACCTTCATATGTAACTTCTAATTTTTCCCAAATCTCTTTAGCAGAGTTACATGACATTATCCTATTAAACTCATTTACATCTAGTGCATAGAATAACAGATTCATAGCAGTAGCATTTATTTGCACTAATTTCCAGTCCTCTTCAGCATACTCATCTTCAGTTTTGGGTACATTAACCTTATCAACTACTTTCATAGGGTTATGTTTTCCTTTAGAAACAATTTTCCGCACTTTCCAATCTATATTTAACACATATATACTCATCCTTCTTTTCCAGTAGGTGTAATTTACACCGCAGAAAATAGGTGGTCTAGTGGATGAGTGTTCTACACCGAATGGAGTTACACCAATATGTGCCATGTGATCTTTTTACAAATGAACAATTAAGTCTATGTAAACCCACTCTGATACCAAATGTTAATTTAGGTGTAATCCCAAGAGGGAGGTGAATTGGGTATTTTTAAAAACCTTTAATATTACTTACCACTTAATCCCTATTTCTATATTTAACAAATCAATTGTAGGGGTTTAATACTGATTTAAATTATTATATCAATGAATTATTTTCACCCAATTAATTGTGAAGTGCATGTGGGGTTATTCAACATACACATGTAAGATAGATATTGAAATGCATTGCGAAAAATAAAAGGAGTAAAGGAAGAGAGAAGGCAAACATAATTTTTACGAGGTTTAGCCAACCGGTCTATGTCCTTGCCTTGAGCAACCCACTCAAGGATTCCACTAAATCCCTACTCCTTTAACCGGGATGGAGCTTCCCTTACATCTGCTGCTTACAAGAGGCACAACTTCCTCCTCACCCGGTTCATAACCCGAACCGTGATTACAATTTTAAATTTTAAATTTGCAAAACAACTCAATATTGCTTCTAACAAAGCTAGTGAGTACAATTGAAATCCTAACACATATCCATATTGTAACGACCTGCTTAGTTTATCATCTAATAATAAGAATTGAATAAATAAGTCAACCCAAACCCCTGGGTAATGGGGACACCCGTCATTCACAGCAGAACCTAGGCAGCAGTAAATGTGAAACATTATCATCATAACCACAAAAGACATAATACTAGAGTTAACTATAATCCCAAAATAATGTGTTTATATACATCTTCCAAAATACAAAAATATTTCTAGGATCCCACATCAAAATTTCCTGATCCTAGTTCAAGACTTACCCTCCTAACAGGGCAGCACAACAGACTCAACGGTAGCCACGACCCGCCGGTCCTTCTGTGTTTAATAAAAATCATTTAATGTTCGGGAGTGAGACACTACTCAGTAAGGGAAAATAAACTAAATACAGTTGTATGACAACATGAATAATTTAATGATAATATAGATATACAGTACATTCTTCATACCAGAAAACATTAATCATTTAATAACTGCATAAACGTATACTTTCATATTTTTAATAAATCATACTAATTATAACAATCTAATATAGCTAATAATACTGAAAATATACCCAGGATGAATAGTTAGCTGATGTCATGTATTACCCCCCATGATGGGTTGTGCAGCTTGAAGGCGGGACCCAACAATGGGTGACCGACCACTACTGAGTCAAAAATGTCTATAAGTACAATGGGCCCGCTGCATCCTCGTCCAGACTGCTAAGTGGGCGTCTACAACTCTACACTAAAAGCCACATCGACTATCCATCTCCCACCCCCTCGTGAGGTGGTTAGCACCAATCTGAACATAGATATCCGATCTACATAGCTACAGTACCGTGCTCCTTAACTGAACTAAACTAACATCTGGGTTTTGATAACATATAATACATGATAATATAACGTTTAACATAAATGGATTGATAGCATTTTCTATACTTTCATAAATACGGCCTTGTGCCAAACATTTCATAAATACGGCCTCGCACTGAACATTTTATAAATACGGTCTTGCGCCGAACATTTCATAAATACCATTCTGAATAATAAATCAAATATCATGTATTTTCAAAGTCATAATGTACTGTATTATTTCATAATTCCTAAAAACATGCTTTACTCATAAAATTGCCATATCATAATACTTTTCATGAAAAATAATATTCATATCACACATTGTTGAGTAAATTCGCACATTTCATTCTAAAATCACATTTTCTGTATAACAACAATGTTTTCCCAAATATGCATTTTCCCAATAATATTCAAATATAGCACATGCTTCCTTGAAAATTAATTTGCTGATAAATAATACTAATTTGCATGGAAAATATCTGCTTTAATTTATTCCCTTACCTGGTACTAAAGAAAACCCCCTAAAATTTTCACTCGTTTAGCACCTGCAGGGTCCTCGTTCAACACCCTGAATTCAACAATCCCCATAACTAAACTTCAGTATTTTCACATGAATATAATTTCCTATAACTATGAAAAGATCAAATTTGGCATAAAAAGCCTTACCTCAACTCAAGGACGAATTTCAACTCGCTTCCACCAACGATCCGCTCCAGCAGATTTGGAAAGAACTTCCCCAGGAGCATCGTGGTGGCCACAGATCGTCGATCCGGTGACTAACGTGGCCGAAATCGAAGAGATAAGAGGGAGGAACTGTAGGGAGGAGAGAGAGAGAGAGAGAGGGTTGAGCGTCAAAATTCTGTTGAAAAAAATGAAGTTTAGCCTTTTTATTCATTGGCCCCTGTCGACGAGGTCAAGAGACAATTCGTTAACGAATCCTACCCTTCGTCAACGAAATTCAGAGTTGCCCAAATATCCTCTCGGTATTTTCTCATCAACGAAACATACCCTCGTCGACGAGACCCTATGTTATCCTCGTCGACGAGTCCTTGATTAAATTCTTTGGTTATTACTCCCAAAGTGCAATGTCGTTGATGAAGTCTGCTGCCTCCTTCTGTTTTTGTTTCCATTTTCCCCCCTCTTTATTATTTAAATACCATTATTCTTTGGGTTATTACACATATAATGAAACTTGAAGCTCAGCATGTATGTAACGATATAATCATTATATGAATGATATGCTTCACACAATTTCCCTTTTATCAAATCTCCCAAAATAATGGTATAAGTAAAAGCTTTGGAGAAATTAAGATTCTAGTTCAACTTATTAGATGCACGAATACCAAGCGTGATCTTATTAAAAAATTTGTCTTGAATATAGTAAAGATCCAAATCAATAAGTTTTCTTCCAAGTATCCAAACACAATATGATCTTTGTAATATGCAAATATATGTATATATATGACATGAGTTCCAAAGATCAACAGACCTAATATAATATTTTTCAGAAAATATCGCTCAATAATATATATATATATATATATATATATATAGTTATGAACACTAAGGATATTTAATCAAGTGGTTTTGTAATATAAAAAATATTGAGTCTTTAACTGAATACACACTTGAATCAAAACCGTTTAACCAATGGCAAAAACTTTTCTCAAATAGTGATCTTGTCAAAACAATTTAATATAAGCACACTCAAAATCAATCTCTCAACTAATATGTTGATTTTTTGAGTCTGATCCCTGTTTTCATGCTGACAAAACACCAATATTTTATGTGTGCTTTTAGTATGTGAACAGGTTTTCATTTCAGCATGAACATAAGATATCGAAAAATGGATGCCAACAAGAACATAAAGCTCACACTCTTCTGGCGTTTTCCATGAAGATTTAAGAGCAGAGAAGATAAAGATGACATTTGTTTTTAATTTGTATATGCATTTAATTTTTATCTTTGTTTTGTAATAATGCATGCATTTGCATGATATGTTTTAAATGCTCAGATGACCATAGAATGACCATAGGGACCCAATGACCTTCAGTCGATCGATGACAGATTTTTAAGGTTATTTCTCAAAATGAAAAGGGCTTAGAATGACCCTAGGACACTCACATATGCACATATATGTATGGCTAAATGAATAGGGTGATTGCATGATCAAATAGAACCAAAATTCATTTAAGTTGCATGTTCAGTCAACTGCACTGCTCAAGTACAAATTCCCTTGGTCGACTGAACCGGGACCGAGTCAACAATTTGACCATAGCCCGATCGACCGAACTGTTCATTCTCACCCGGCCGACCAAACTCCCTTGGAGTCATCTGTTTGACCTTACGCCCTGGTCGACCAAGTTCCCACGTGTGAAAACTCAACGGTTTGGTCGACCGAACTAGTTAGTTCAAAAAATCTCGGTCGACCGAATTGCGCTAAATAGAAAAATCGCCCTTAGGACAGCATGTCCGGTCGACCGAACTTCTAGTTCAATTTATTCCCAATTGACCGAACTTGGCTCCTCGGTCAACCGAACATCACCTTCGGTTGACCGGAGCTCTCGGGTTGAAATTTTTTTTAAAATGGTTAAAACATCATTAAAATTTAATTAAACTTTTTCAAAATACCGAGTGTGTCCCTCAACGGTCAAATTTGTTGAAAATCTATAAATACCCCCTCCATAACTCAGATTAGTAACTTTGATTAATCTGAATTTTCTATCTAATCCATTGTTCATTAAAGCTCCCCTAAAATATTTTTTGTTGTTTAAATCATTCTTTTAGGGCCAAAGTTTCATACAAAACTCTCCAAATCTCTTCCATTCTTTCATTTCAAAATTACTCTTGAAGAGAACATATTTATATTTGGGTATTTATTTTTACATGCTTACTCTCACTTATTCTTTATTTTTGAAAATATTTTTGAGCGTATAGCTTCGATTTTGTCTGGATTATTTCCTTGATAAATATCTTTTGGGAGAAAATTATTTATTGCACAAGTACTTCGTTGAACAAAAACTCTTGATTCTCCAAACACTTTTTATTTGCAAAAATCTTTATTGGAGAACATATTTCTCATATATATATATATATATATATATATATATATATTCATATATTATTCATACAAAAATCATTGAAAGAGCAAAACCCTAAGTTTTCCTATATTATTATTGAAATATCTTTTTGGAAAAAACTTTTTATTAGGGTTTAAATATAGTTAAGCGCCTTTACTCCCTGAGCATTATTTCATATCATTGGAGTGCGTATTTTTGTTGAGCTTATTGTGTACATTTCTATTTGTATTTTTCAGAAGCATTTTCATGTACAAAAATGATATTAATGTACTGGTTGGGTTCAACCCGTTAATTGAACTAAGGAGTCTTAGCTCCGTAAATGAGATCTTTTTGGTTCAGTCCGAAATTGAACTGGGAAGTCTCAGCCCTGGTAAGTGAGACTAGTCTGACTCAGCCTAGTAATTGAGCTGGGGTTTTCCTCATCCCGTAAGGAGATGATGTAAAAGGCTTTTGCTCCGTCCGGTTAAGTGAGCAAGTATAGTGGAATCCTTGGGGGGTATGCCCAAGGTGGGGATGTAGGCTGGTTTGGCCGAACCTTGATAACAAATCTAGCGTCGCTCTCTCTATCTTATTTAAATTCCTACACTTTAATTTCAGCATGTGTATGAATGTTTATTTAATGTCAAAATTATTCTTATGTACACATTTGATTTAAATAAGATACTGCACACGTGTATGTTTTTTTTTTTATTGTTAAACTCGCTTTACATACATGTATATATGTTGAATGGGATATGAACTGTGGTGTATCGGCGAAATGTTTTAAATTAGCCTAAATTTTTAAATGTTCAATTCACCCCCCCCCCCTCTTGGGATCACACCAATTCCACAATTGGTATCAGAGTCTGGTTGCAATAAGCTTAATCGCTATTTGCATAAAGATTGCAACGACTCATTTTTCGGTGTATCCTTGTTTTGAGGGTTATTCCTTTGCAAATCCTCCATGATTTTATTGCATAGATTTTACTGTGTTAAATTTGAAAATATTTTTGTAAAATCAAATAATTGGTGGATTTGGAAAGTATTTGTCAAAGTTATCATATCCCATTGAAAAATGATTTGAAAAATGCATAATTTCCCAAAATTTGAAAATGAATTAAATTTGCATGATGCATGTTTTAATGTATATCGTCTGTGTGCCATGCATACTTTTTATGTGCCTTAGTCACTAATGCTTTTTCAAGTTTATATCTTTCTATGTGCTAAGGATTTTGGGAATCATAAGGATTTTGAAAAATTGAGAGAGAAAAAGACACCACTCTAAGCATGAACTATTATGGAGGAGTAAAATGTAAAGATAAATCTTTCTCCTTCAACTTTATTGAAATTCTATGTCATGATTTGTATGACTTGTGTTGTGTTAAATTTTTATGAATCATGATATATTGGATATTGGTAGCATGTCATCTTATGAGTAATATTTCATGGAAATTTCATATACTTATAAGATTTTAGAAATTGTTATACATAGTTGTTGGCCCAACAAGGCTTAACTTCTTGTTTTGATGCTAACAAACAAGTAGAACTTAACATGCTTTGGTTAAATGATTTATTTTTAGGACTCAATGATCAATGCAAGTTAAAGAATTCATGAAAGCTTGTATTTCAAAGAAGGATGATTATATCAAAGCTTGAGGCATGGATTAAAACTTGAAGATCATGAGAGCATTGATATTAAAGAAAAAGCTTCAAGAATGAAAGCCCAAATGATCAACATGGAAAGCTCAAAGAAAGATAAAGCAAACATAAAGACCTCAAGGAATTCAAGAATTGAAAATTTGAAAGAGTCTATAGGAAATGTAAGTACTTCAAAGAATTTCAATATGGATGCATGAAGCTCTTCAGTTAACTTCTTGGACCTAAATACCTTTTAACATACTTGTAAAATTTTTTTATAAGGTCAAAAATTGTTTCAAAAAGGTTAGAATCATTTTTGGAAGGAAAAACACCAAAAAGAGGATTTCCAAATTGCTGTCATTTTTCATACATCTGCATTGAGGTGCAATTTTATCTATCACAAACTCCTTATTTTAAAACATGTTAAAATGAAAGTTGTAGGATTTTCTATTAGCTTTCATTGGACACCAAGAACACCTAATTTGGAATTATATAGAAAAAGTTATGAGTAAAATATTGAAGCAGGATTGAAGCTGTCAGCCAACTGAACACTGTTCACGACGGAACATCAGAAGACTGAACCGGACACTTCGGTCGTCTGACCCTCAACCTCGGTCATCTGAAGAATAAGTTAAGTCATCTAAAGATTTTTCTGAAGGTTTTCTAAAGAGGCAGAACCACCTCAGACGATTGAACCCGAAAGTTCAGACGTCTAAACACTGTTAACGATCATTTTTTTTAAAAGTTTTTAAATTCAAACTTATATTTCTTGTGCTCCAAAATTTCTATAAACTTGGGAAACACTCCAAGCTACTTGGAGACCATGAAATAGAGTTGAATTATCATCTATAAATAACCCCCCAAGGCTAAGGATTAATTACACCAAGAAATTACAACAAACAAAGCTTTCTTGCTCTCAAATCTCCCAATTCTCTCAAAGCTCTCTTGTGAAATCAATTTCCAAGTTTCACTACTAAGATTTGTTGTGAATTTATCAAAAAAATTCTGAGTCTACTCTTAATTCTTTCAACCTAGAAATAAGGCTTATGGTGATATCTTCTTGAGCTTCAAGTTATATTCCATATTGTTATTTATTTTGAAGTATATTAGTTTTTAAATTGTACTAATCAGCTCTTTGTGAGAGCACTCTTTGTACACATCTATTGGTTATATCTTTTATAGTTCTTGGACAATTCGAGGTGTTCGGATCGTTCGCTAAGCAAGGGGATATTGCTTAGAGAGGCGGGCTCTAGCCTATTTGAAGGAGTGACCAAACGAGGGTACATCGTTTGGAGAGGCGGGCTCTAGCCTATCGAAGGAGTGTGTAAAATTTTGTTCCGCCTATTAAAGGAACATGTTTAGTGAATCCTTTGGTGATTTACCAAAGGCGAGGACGTAGGCTGGGTATAAACCGAACCTTGTAAAAATCTCCGTCTCACTCTTTCTTTCCCTACTCTTTATGTTTAGTATATATTTAAATTGCGTGGATGATTTAAATTGCAAATCATATATACTACATTTATTTGGGAATCAAGTAAACTTAAAGTTTAATTTTGATTTAGGTTGCAGAAACCGAAAGGGAGTACGTTGGTTAAACCATATCTTGCGGAAACCATACGGGAGTACGTTACTTGGTTAAAACATCTCAAAGATAAATTAACTGAGAATTATTTGAATTTTGAATATTGGAAAGAGTGTGAATATTGTGTTGGATTTTATATTACATATCATATTAAAAAAATCAATTAATACAAGGCTTCACGTCAGCAAACACAAATTATCATTCACTACAGGGCTTAATTCAAATTTATATCCAGAGCTGACAACAAAAGCTATATTATGATTGAATAGTTTAAAATTTGATATTGAGTAGTTTGTGTTTATATTTCAATGAGTGTTGAATCTTTCAAATTTCTATCAATCTAAATTGTGCTATAGGTAACTTGTGCTTTGCAAATCATTTGGTTGTTTGTTTTTCAAATTGTGGATGATTGGCTTGGTTACTTGAATGATTGGTTTGATTGCTTGGTTGTTTACATAGTTGTGTTGATTGATTGAATTAAAAGAACTAAGTTCTTGAGTGATTAAAGAATTAAACAAACAAGTCAAGAATTAGTTCAAAGAAATAAAAGAAGGTTAAGGATTTTTAAAAGGAATTAAAAGAAATTTTTATAATCCAATTCACCCCCCTCTTGGGACTACACCTTACTTTTCAATAGGTTTAGAATACTTTAAATGCCTATATAGTGTATAATGCTTAAATTCTAAACCTTAATATATACTATTGTTATACTAAGAACCCTAAGGAAATCTAGCCAACATCTGAGTTTTAATGATCTTATTCAATCTAAGCTTAATATATATATATATATATATATATATATATATATATATATATATACACACATATAACTATGATTGGTTAATATATGATAATTTTGGCTAGTGCATGCTTATATCATTATCAGTCTTTGAATTAAACCTCATAAGCATGTTTAAATAAATCTCATTCAAATGGACAAAATGTTTTAAATGTTATAAGAATATTAATGCTATATATGCTTTAGTATGAATGTCTCAGATATAACATATCTTTGTCCATCACATAGTATTGAGTTTTAGGAAATTGATCTTATGCTCTGTAATGTATAATCCTAAACTCATAATTGAGCTTACACAATAAATCATTTTCAAATGATAAATTAAATTTAAGGAATTCATAAGCTCATCCTCATATTTGTAAATATTTGTTATGCCAAGTACTATTAATTGAACATATAATTCTTTGGCTACATAATTGAAAGGGAGCAGCAAATTTTAGAAAATTCATCCAATATATATTGTGCTTATACTTTTTGGATGATTCGTTGTTGAGCTGAATTTAGATATCCATGTGTGTTAAATGAATATATTTTTTGATGGATGGATATTTTTTTTAAAATTTGATCTGTTTTGAGCTGAATGCCACTATCCATCACTTGCCTAATGATTATATCTTTGTATAGATAGTTTATATTTTATTTGATATATTGATTGAACTACTTGATTGCATGCTTAGTCTAGAATGCCTCCTGCATGGCGGATGCAATTGATGAGAATTGCAAGCTGGTAGTGGAAATAGGTTCTTGCATGCTTAAACTAGATTATTATTTGTTGACTGCTTGAATCTATCAGGTTTTAGGTACATGGAAAAATGGGAAATTTTTGAAAGGATGAGTGAATTATAAAAGAATTTTATTTTTCATTCGTAGTTATAAGTGCCTGCTGAACTGTCTATTGGTGCATGTTGAATGTTTCAAATGTTATATGCTAAACTGAAGAACATGCACAATCTTAGTGTTTAATTCCTAGGATGCTAGAAAACTAAATAGGTTAGTACATGTAAAATCCAAACAGCTATATATTTTGAAGACACGTACACATGTAGTTTGTGTCTGTCCATGAACTTAGTTCATGGACACCATTTGGTCGAATTCTTTGGATTATATATTTTCACTCCGAACCCAAATGGTATAGCATCATCCCTTTTAAATTGAACGTCCCATATTTTGATGATGGTCCATTGACTAAGGAATTTGCATGACTTAGGGGGAGTTTTTCATTTTGCGCACACTCATTGTATTTTGAGTTGTGCCATCCTTTTTGAACCCCTATTGCATTACCTCTAAGTATAGCCTTGATTGGCTATCGTGTATTAAAACGAAAAGCAATATGTCATGCTAGTATGTGCTAAATGCATATATTTGCTGCATGTTGAAAATTTTTTGAAAGGATGAATTCTTTAGGAATGCTCTTAAATGACTATCATCCTGAACTTAATGCAAGTATGTATGCATGCAAATATATGAGGGGAGTTTAGGCCTCACTTTTAAGAAAAATGAACTTAATGCCTATAATCTCCTGCATGCTAAGTAATATTTAGAAGGATAAACATGTGTTGAATATGCTTAAATGAAATCCATCCTTGAACGTTAATGCACTTGTGTATGCTCGAGACTATACGGGGGAGCATAAGCCCCATCCTTGAGAAAAGGATCATAACTCACCTGGCCCATGGACTTATATACTCATTGTTTCTACTTTTTAAGTCCGAAGTTTTTCTAGGCACCTTGAACATCATATCCTGTCTCTACTGAACATCTTTGATATGGATTGTTCCGGGTACACATGAACACCATGCGTGACTTAGTACTTGATATTTAGCACATGTGGGTTTAGGAACTTTTTAGTGGTTAAATACAAATTTCTCTAACATATATCCAGTAAAATCTACTTAGAATAAAATGTAGTCAACAAAATCTAAGCATATATTCCAATTGATAGGGGAAGCATCTTTTCTTTAAATCTCTATCTTGTTATGCTCACCAAATTCTTTGCTTAGATTTGTGTTAGCTTAATGTGGCATGTGCTTTATTGTAATTCTTTTTTTTTAATATCATTAATGAAAATATTTTTGACTTGCCACAGTGTCTTTGGTCTTGCCATATGATCTAGGTCCAATTTGTCTAAATCATTGTGAGATCTATATGGTTGGTTTTTCTGGTTATACTATGGATTGCACTAAAATGATAAACCAGAAAAATAATGCTTGCTTGAGTTTTAAATTAAAGTTCCTTTTTCAGCAAGCATAAACCCCCAGTATTTATCAAAATTTTAAGGGGATATATTTCTATACATACATATATATATATATATATATATATATATACATATCTATATTTATTTATATATACATTTTTTAAAAACAAGAAATGAACTTATATGAAACATATTTTATGTCTTGCTTGTGTGCTTAAATGCTTTCATAACTGTGCCTTTCTGTGTTAAGATCTTGTGTCATGAAATTTTATTTTTAAAAGGGTGTTATGTAACTAGTTCATTGACTTACATGAAATGCATGTGAACTAGTTAGATCATATTTATGCTCAAACCTTCTTTTGGTATCACATGTCGTGTGCCTTTAACTCAAATCTTTCACGAGTCTTATGATATGTTTCAATTGCAGCTGTTTGTGTATATTTCTGGTCTAGCCATATTTTACATATCATTTTAATCTTTTAAATGACCAGTTAAACTGTTGTGTGTGCCTCATTGTTATAATTTTTTAAACAGTTATAAAATTTGTATGTCCAACTACTATATCACATAAAGGGAGAGTTTTTTCAAAAAGGGGGAGTTATCTTTGCTGAGTCCTTTTTAAATGATAAAATTACTTTCTACTTATCTTAGCCCTTTTTGCCAATGTCAAAAGGGGGAGAATATTTTTTAGCAAAATGTTTATGACCATAGGGGCAAATATCTTGATGGGCAAAAACATAGGGGCAGATTTTTGAGCATGTGCTTTAACGCAAAAATTTAAATGCATGATTATTTGTAATGTATTCTTTCATGAATATGTTTGAGCTTTAATGTTTATATTTTACTTTATGCATATTCTTAGAGGGGGGGGGGGGTTTCAAGATGTACCCATTTTGTCATCAAAAATGGGGAGATTGTTGACTTTTTGAGTCTGATCCCTGTTTTGATGCTGACAAAGCACCAGTATCTTATGTGTGCTTTTAGTGTGTGAACAAGTTTTCATTTCAGTACAAACATAAGATACTGAAAAATGGATGCCAGCCAGAGCATAAATCTCACACTCTCCTAGCGTTTTCCTTGAAAATTTAAGAGCAAAGAAGATAAAGAAAACATTTTTTTTTAATTTGTATGTGCATTTAATTTTTATCATTGGTCTGTAATAATGCATGCATCTGCATGATATGTTTTAAATGCTCAAATGACCATAGAATGACCATAGGTACCGAATGATCTTAGGGTACCCTTGGTCGACTAACGCCAAATTTTTAGGGTTATTTCTTAAAACAAAAAAGGCCTAGAATGACTTTAAGACACTCACATATGCACATATATGTATGGCTAAATGAATAGAGTGATTGCATGATCAAATAGAACCGAAATGCACTTAAGTTGCATGTTCGATCAACCGTACTACACAAGTACAAATTCCCTCAATCGACCGAACTGAGACTGGGTCAATAGTTTGACCACAGCTCGATTGACCGAACTGTTCATTCTCACCCAATCGACCGACTCCCTTGGAGTCAACTATTTGACCTTATGGTTGATGTGCCCAGATTGCATGCCAACACCCTAGTCGACCGAGTTCTCAAGTGTGAAAACTCAATGGTTTAGTCGACCTAACTAGTTAGTTCAAAAAGATCCCGGTCGACCGAACCGCACTAAATAGAAAAATCACCCTTAAGATAGCATGTCCGATCGACCGAACTTCTAGTTCAAATTATTCCCGATCGACTGAACTTGGCTCCTCAGTCAACCGAACTTCACCTTCGGTCGACTAGAGCTCTTGGGTTAGAATTTTTTAAAATGGTTAAAATATCATTAAAATTTAATTGAACTTTTCCAAAAATACCGGGCATGTCCCTCAACGGTCAAATTTGTTAAAAATCTATAAATACCCCCTCCATAACTTATAATTTTGGGTTATATATATATAATTATCTTTTGTGTGTGTGCGCGCGCGTGTGAGCATGTGCGCTTTAAACAAAAAGGACAAGGAAGAGGAAAAATTTCCCTTTTTAGATCTTCTGATGAAACATCATAATCATCAAAGAGCTCCCAAAAAAAAAAAAGGTTAGAAACCCTAATATGCCATTTGTTGACCTTATAGGTCACACCCAGTTTTGATAATGACAAATACTCTTTGTATTTGATAACTTTCGAGTTTGTGTGCAGGTATATAATTAGCAAATCAACTAATGGCACTTGAAGACTCAAATTCTAAAGACCCCGAAGATTTCTTGTTGTAATTTATATTATATGGGTCTGTAATAGTAACTAGGTATATCGGTCTGTAATAATCTCTGCATGTTATGTAGGTTTTTGTTGACCTTATAGGTCACACCCGGTTTTGATTATGACAAATACACATTGTGTCTAATGGGTGTTTGAGGCTTTGTGTAGGAACTAAAATTGTCAAGATCAAGATGGACACAAAGCAAGTGAAGCTTGAAGACCCTATTTCTCATGTTGTATTATAATTCATTCATGTAAAGGGTTTGTAATAGTAATTAGGGCTTTTCTGTATGTAATAATCACACACATCACATGCATGGTCTATTACGTAAGCTCATAATGCAAATGACCTTAGGGTTTACCCTTCAGTCGACCAACGTCGAATTTTTTCGGTGTCTTCAAAATGACCTAGAAATGACTCTAGGCCACTCACCCTTGCACTCATATATGTTAGGCACATTGAATAGGGTGTTTGAGAATCAAACAAAATCGAAATGCACACTTTATGCACTTTTGATCGACCAGCCCATGCAATTCATTCTGCCCCGGTTGACCGAATCCGGTCTAGGTCAACAATTTGACCTCAGCCCGGTCGATCGAACCATTTTAGTTCAAATACCCTTGGTCGATTGAAACCTCCTAAAGTCAACATTTTAAACACCTGGTCAATTGAACCCAAATTGTATTGCAACTGTCTAGTTGACCGAGGGTCCTCAAGAGAAATCCCAACTGTCTAGTCAACCAAATCACCCAGTGCAAATCTGTCTGGTCGACCAAACCTCGATAAAGTGAAAAAATCGCCTCAAACATATACGTCTGGTCGACCAAGTCCCCTAGTTCAAAATCATCCTAGTTGATCGAGCCATATGAACTTTGGTGGACCGAACTTGTCCTAGTCAACCGAGCCTCTTGAGTTGCCCTGCATATTTACCGTGGTTAACTTATTTTTATCAGGGTTAAAATACTTAAAACATCATTAATCTTTTTTAATAATCCCGGCTATGTCTCCAATGGTTATATTTCATGGGGTGTCTATATATACTCCCTCACTTTGGATTATTAGCAAGAGATTAGCAGATTTGATAAGGGAAAATTCTTTGAAAATCCAAAAAACTATTATACTCATTTTTATACTAAAACCACTCATACTTACCTTCTCCTTCTCCTATTGCTCATACTCTTTGTAAGTTGATTGAGTGTTTATCTTCTTAGGTTTGCTTTCCCATTTTTATTTGATTGATTCGATTTTAACGAGAGCTAAACTGAAGTATTCTTAGGGGGCTTTGTTCATAAGCCTATCCTAAGAAGACTTTCCTAAGCTTTTGAGTATTGCATTTGTGTTGTAATATCTTAGGAAGCTTGTATTTGTTTTTGGGTCGCAAAACGTTTTCAAAACCTACTCAAATATCTTGTGTGATTTATATTTGATATACTTGTGAGGAGATATTTGTGTTTGTAATATTAATCTTTGTGCAATAGTTATTCACTCACATATTATTTGCTGAATACAAAGATTACACATCTTTTGCAAATCAAGCATATACATTATCTAATATTCACATGATTGAGATATCCTACTGATTGATATCCCTGAGGCTTTCTTGACATCTTTGTGTGAACACGATTGATTTAATATCTTGAGAAACAAAGATTGCTTGTTAACACTCTCACGCACTCATTACACTGATAGCAAATATTTTGAGAGTTGAAATATTAGACCACACTAAGCTTACATATTAAATCATATTATGGTGTATGTGATTGCGCATAATTGGGTACACATCTGCTTTACTTGAAAGCATAATCACTGTACCATTTCATTTATTGAGCAAAACTGTTGTATACCAGGCACGGGCCTAAAGAGGGAGGTTAGCCCTTTGAAATAGTCCCGGATTGGCTTAGACCCGGTTATGAAAGCTAGGTGCGTCATCCTGTTAAAGTGTGTAGGTTGAGGTCAGCCCCGCTAATTGACCAAGTTGTTAAGGTTGAGGTCAGCCCTATGCTAATTGACCTGGTTGTAATCAGTGCCGCTGCACCCTTAAGTGAGCCTTTAGTGGAAACCTCAGGCGTGTGCCTTGTTTATATTTCTGCACTTTATATTTACCGCACATATATGTTATCGTATGAATGATGCGTTTGATTTAATTTCCACATTATATTTATCCACACATTTGGATATTGCCTAGACAGACCCTAGGTTGTGTATATACTGCTGTTGGATAAATTAACCTAGAAGAAAAGTTTAAATTTCCAATTCACCCCCCTCTTGGGAATACACCAATTCTAACAATTTTGTAAGCTCAAAATGACTGTAGAATGACCATAGGGGTTGAATGACCTTAGGACACCCTTCGGTCGACTGACGCCGGATTTTTGGGACTATCTCAAAATGGCCTCAGTAAGACCCTAGTATAACTATAGGTCCCAACACTCACACACATATCATATAATATATAGGAGTGTTTAATCTGTGCTGAAATTGAACTTAATTGAAAAATATTGAGTGTTCGGGCGACCGAACCCTAAACAAGTCAACTTGTTGACTTTTTTTCGGACACCTGAACCATTTTGAGCGTATCTTCCTCGGGCACCTGAACCCTTGTCAGAGTGCTTTTCACCAACTCGGGTGACCAAACTATTTAGTTCAAAATGAGCCCCAGGCGACCAAACACACTAATTCGGGCCATCGAACATATGACCGGGCACTCGAAGTCATGAAATAATGCCACTAACTTTGATTCGGGCTGCTGAAGCATGGCACGGGCGACCGAACTCATTTAAATTACTTTTATCCCTGTGTCTATTCGGGCGACCGAACCAAGATTCAGCCACTCGAACCTTGCCGGGTTAAAATGAATTTAACTGAGGTAAAAATGGGTTAAGTTGGGTTAAGTGTGTTTAAACATGTTGAATATTTTCTAATAATTCCCAACAAGTCCCAAACGGTTATATTTTTACCCCTGCCTATAAATATGGGTTCATTTACAAGATTAGAGTAAGATTAGCTAAAATAATTAGCAAAAATCCTCTCTATCTCAAAATCTCATTTTGCTCAAAAATACTCTCAAATATTTATTCCTTTGATACATTTTGATATTGTGAGAGTTTATTGAGTGGTCTTGTGTTTATTAGATAGTGTTAATACTCCTTGTCGCGACGTCCCGGGAGCGCGTGTGCCCCGGGCGGCGGAATTAAAAATCAAATTTTATTTTTAAGGAAAAACATGGAATATCGGAGTCGCCACTAACCTTTAGTGCGGTTAGAACACATGATTACTACCCCGTTAGGGGTAGAATCAGTCTACATTACCAGAGTTAGGCTCGGGAGTTCGGTTACCCGAGGGGAAGGTACGAGCACCCCCTACGCGCCCGTTCTTACGAACGGTACCTAATTAATTTAAAATTATCCCTAAGTTAATCTAATAATTCTTTAAATTACTCCTTTTTTATGAATTTATAAGTACATGTAAAAAATAACTAAATAAATAAATAAAATAATAAATAAATAAAGATAATATATATATATATATATATATATTCCCTCAGAGCTTAGGGTACGTGATGCCCGAAGGCTCATACCCTCGCAATAAAATCATAGGGATTAAAAATCAAGAAAATATTTTATCAAAATATATACCATAGTACGTATAAGATCGAATAAAGAAAATACTAAAAATAGTGATAATATTATTAATAATGATAAGAATGATAACGTTAATAAATAATACTAATACTAATAACAATACTAATATTAATAGTAATAATAATAATAATAATAATAAATGACAATAATGGTGACAATAATAATATTAACAGTAACAATACTAAATATCATTAACTAACAATGTACATATTTAAATAATATGATATTTATCTTAATATTAACACGCTGTCAAAGATACGCACAAGACATACATATGCTAACAATTAATTAAGGAAAACAAATCGAATTTAAAATATGTAAACTACTAAAACGGGCAAGAAAATAATTGAATTTAGGGAAACAAGTTAATTCTAAAATTAATAAGTACCTATTTAATATGGCAACCAAAATAACACACAACCTTAACTATACAAATATTAAATACAAAGTGAGTACAATAATGACCAAAACCCTAAGTACATAATTTATATGAAAGCAATTTCAACCCTAAAAGTACATCAAGACACCATGAAATGATCAAAACCCTAATAAATATGAACATGACATAATCCAAACTCTTAAAAAAAAAAAAACCTAAACCGTGATAATGTGAAACACTTAAAATCCTATTAAATATAAACATTAAATGATCAAGACTCTAACGATACTACTACATGATAATGAACCATAGTATATACAACACAAAATAATAAATTATAATATTATATAGATATATACAATGACAAACCATAATAGATATGAATATGTATATATGATAATAAAACAACATGAAACAATGAGCCTTAATACGGAAACTACTAACAATATTAAAGTATGTTTAAATAATAACATCACATAATTACAACCCTAAATATTAATATGCCAAATGCAAAATAATGAACATGGAAAGAATTGAAATTATGGAAACAAATCGACTTGAAAATTAACCTATAAATATACAATAATAAATATGGAAGACAATTTATGAAATTAGGAAACAATTTAATCCTACAATTAATGTGTAAACTATACAATATAGAGACAAATTAATTCTAAAATTAATAGGTAATTATACTAAGACAAGAAAGAAGTGAGATTATAGAACAAACAATATAACAATAATAGAAAAACCCTAAATAAATATATGTCAACAAGAAAAGGAAAACTTTAACAATTATTCCATCAAACATAATACTACTTATTTAACATTTATACAATTCAAAATTTAAAAATTGAAACCAGCCTCAACAATTAAATAAGAAACCTACAAAAATGAGAGAAAATCAATTAGTATTTACAGTAATTATGTCAAGAAATCTAAACGAATATCGCCGCAATAAACTGAAATTATAAACACAATATTGAGAATTTTAACATATATACAATAGAAGCCTTGATATGAACCTTAACTAAATATCCTAGCAAATAATGTATTAATATACATATATAGATAGCTTATATATATATATATATATATATATATATCAACTAAATACTACAACCTATAATATATTAATGTGCATACATATGCAAATAAAAAGAACTAGAACTTTAAATATTAAACAAAACCAGCAGGCCTATATATATATGTATATTGTGTGTGTGTGTGCAAACATAAGCAGAGGGACTTACAGAGGGGACTTACTATGGGAGATCGGAACAGGATGGTGTGGAGTAGTGGTGGGTCTGGCCGGGATCTGAAGGACTGCAAGGTAGCTGGAGATGAGGCCTTCCGGGTATGCTGCCGTTGCTGCCTTGTGGTCGGAGCAAGAAGGCCACTGAGGCTACTGCTGTGTGTGAGTCACGTCGGAGTTGCAGGCGAGGCGCTGTAGCTGCTGATTTCGGTTGGTCTGTGTACATCGAAACAGATGACTGCGGTGAGGCTCGTAGTTGGCTACCAGAGATGGGAGGACAGTGAGGGCTATGGGATACGAGTTTGGTGATGCTGTGGGAGGGCAGTGAGAGTGGAATAGAGAAGCTGGTAGCGGCTGCTGCAGAGGGGAAGGCCGGGCTATTTTGGCAGCCGGACGGTGGTGGGATGGAGGCCTTGATGGGGGCTGCTGGCAAGTGGCCAGAGGTGAGTTGCAGAGGGTGGAGGATAGGTTTCGGGAAGAAGAAGAGCAGCCGAACAATTTTTTTTCTTTTCTTTTGCTCTATGCTGCGCTGCCCCCGGCTGTTCTTCTGTCTCCTTGTGCAGCGCCCCCTCTTATAAAAATTTTTTTTTTGAAAACCCTAAAAACATTACCTTTTTGGATTGTATTTTTCTTTTTCTCTTTTTTTTATTCTTTTATTCTTATGGTAATAATGAAAAAGGAAATAATATTAATAATAATAATCATAATAATATAAATATCAATAAGGGAATAATAATAATAATACTACCATATAGTAAGTAGTAATAAATAATTATAGTAAAAATAAAAATAATAAAGATAAAATAATAATAATGATAATAATAAATAAATAATAGTGATAATAATAAATTACTTATAATAATATAGAAAAATAAAATAATAATAATAATATATCAAAAATAATAACAATAAAATAAATGGAAAACCAAAAATAATTACAGTAAAGTAAAAATAAAATAAAGATAATAAAAGTACTAGTAATACTAATAACAATGAAAAATAATAATAATAATGATAATAAAAATACTAGCAAAATAATAGTAAAGTACTAATAATATAGGAAAATAATAAAAATAATAATAATAATAAAAAATAAAAATTAAAAAATATACCCAAAATAATAGTAAGGTAACACTAATTATAATACTAGTAATGAACAATAATAAATAATACAAATAATTATAAGAAAATAATAATAATAAAAATAAGGTAATAATAATAATAATATAATGAGAAGGGACTCCTTTGTTCTATTTGGCTAGGGCAAAAATAGGATGTCTACACTCCTATTTGATTGATTGATTGTTATACTTTTCTTGGGGAGTTTTAGCTTAAGTTTGTCTCACAGATTTTGATATTATAAATCTTGTGCTGGGATAAACTAAGTAAGCTTAGGATATTTGCATTATTATTGCAAGTGTCCAATAGTTTGGATTTTTGTTGTGCAAATATTTTTCAAACAAGCAAAACGTTTTCAAACTAGTATTGTGCGTATTTCATTGAGGAAAATCTACTTAAACTAGTTTGATTATCATATTCGTATCTTTGGAATATTGATTTGCTACTGAACTGTGCTTTGTTTAGATTCCAAGATACTGCTTGTTTTGAACACTCTTGAGCACATCACTGATTATACCATATTGAGTGTTGTTAGCACAACCATTTGCATCACTGATCTTACATGACCTACATTGTTGATGTGTATGTGATTGATTAAGTATATTGCGCATATTTGGGTATATATCTGCTTTACATGAAAGCACAATCACTGTACCATTTGATTGAGTGAATATTGTTGTATTTCTAGGCGTGGCTAGAGGGGGTTTGATCTAACTTGGAAGAATCAGGTTGGGGTTAGCACTGTGAATTTGACCTAGGGCCTTCTCCGCCCCGCAAGGAGAGTTTGTAAAGGTTGAGGTCAGCCCTGTGCTAATTGACCTGATTGTAATTAGTGCCGCTCCACCCGTTAAGTGAGCAATTAGTGGAATCCTCGGGTTTGCGAGCTAGAGGCGGGGACGTAGGCACAGTTGGCCGAACCCCGATAACATATTGTGCATTTGTTTATATTTCCGTACTTTATATTTACCACACGTGTATGATATTGTGTGAATGACGTGCATGATTTAAATTCTGCATATTATACTTATTTGCGCATTTAGGTAGATAGACCTAGGTTGTGAATGTATTGTTGATAAAACCAGTTAACCTAGGCAATAAATTTTTAATACCCAATTCATCCCCCCTTTTGGGAATACACCAAAGCTAACACCATTGTTTTGAGAAAGGGTTCGCATTACAAAACCCTAAAGTTTGAAATTTAAAAAATTGGAGAAATTTTAAAAGGATAGAAAAGGCTTTGACTGATTGTAGTCGATGAATTCAAGGATGATTGAATTTCAACAACTGATTTATTTTTAAAAAATGGAAAATAAAAAATTTCGATTCGCCATCAAATTCAAGATGAGACTTGATTTGACTGAAGAAGATGATTGGGTTTTAAACCATTTAAAAAAAAAATGGATGTGATGGAATGTGATTGGCAACCAAATAAAAGGCTTGATTTTATTTGAAATCAAGGATTGAAAGTGGTTGGAATTGTAATCTCTTAATTAAAATTAGAGATTGAATGATTGATGCAAAAATGTATTGCTTAGAATCAGAGATTAATGGTGATTAAAAGTTTGAAATCATGATTTAAGTCATAGGTTAATGGTGGTGGTATAAAAATCAGTGATTTAAATTGAGGATTAATGGCAATGAGGATTTGAATTCCATGATTAGAATAGGAGTTAAATGATAATTGATATGAAACTCACTTATTAGAATTGAGGATTGATGATGATGAAGATTTGAAATCCATGATTGAAAACAAAGATTAAATGGTGATTGATATAAAAATCTACTGATTGAAAATTGAGGATTAATGATGAAGGAGATTTGAAATCCAAGATTGAAATCAGGGATTAAATAATGATTGAAATGAAAATTCATTGATTAAAAAATAAGAGATTAATGGTAAGGACATTTGAAATCCAAGGCTGAAATTAGAAATTAAATGGTGGTTGACTATAAAAATCCACTAATTGAAAATTAGGGATTAATGGTGATTGGGATGTTAAATCCTAGATTGAAATAAGTGATTAAATAGTGATTAAAAGGAAGATCCACTTAATGAAATCAAGAATTTATGTTAATTGAGAGGAAATTCTCTAATTGAATTCCATTATTTATTGATGATAGGGAAGATTTTTGATTTGCAATTAATCAAGAGAATGTATTTTTTTTTTTAAATATTTTGATTAGGTACAAGATCCAAAAAATAAGGACATTTTCTTTGAAATTATAATCTTTGGCAAATAAGGGGAATTTAGAAAATGATAGTTGGATTTCATCATCGACTATAAAAGGAAAATAATTTAAAATGACTTTGAAAAAGTCTTTTTCTGGAAAGGTGGCATTTGAAAAATAAAGAAGGAATTCCAAGTTTGCCTTTCGTGTTTCAAACCGATGGTGCAAACACTTACTCCCATTCACCCATATGAGCTTAAGGAAGAGTAGTCACTTTGCACCTAGGGAAGGAAAAGATAAATGCACCATCCGATGAATTTATCTCTCCCATCCCATCATAAGTTGGGATGATGTCACGGGGGTTAACAAGAAGATGCCTAATTTCAAAAATAAGCCCCAAAATACACATTTAAAATTCCACCAATTCGCATATGTAAGGCAAATAAACAAACATGCTGCCAACTCAAAAAGTAAATTGGATATTAATAAATAAAAAAAATTAGTCCATATTAATGGCAATTCAAAAGGTGCTTCCTTACACCTTCCAAAATAAACCTAGTCATTTTGATCTCTCTCTTTCCCTCCTTCATTTTCAAATTTTATATTTTCTTCTTTTTCTTTGTTTTTTTAAGGAAGAAATTTTAAATTAAGAAATAAAACAAAATAGAATAACAACGGGCGCAAATAATTGATTTAGTTAGGCAAAAAGGATAGGCGGTCGACTGGTTTAGCAAACACGTCGACCAATTGGTCAGAAATTTGGAAAAAAATTGCACTATTTCTCGCTATTTTGCATGCATGCCCTAGGCACCGACTACGCCATTTGCGGCATTTCCTACCATCTGTAGTCCTTTTTCCCACATATTTCTTTTCATCTATTTGTTTTTTTAATTTTTTCACCTTTGCTCTTGCCTAAACTAGACAAACTTACATCTTAAATAGGAATATACACAAATCTAAAGCATCTTGCGTATGCTTCCTTAAGAGTGGAAGATTAGGAATAAAAACGTGTGCGTTTTGCGATTATCACAAAATAAATCATACAAAATATAAAATGTAATATATTAGCCATTTATGTAATAAGGTCTATAAGGTTTGTAATAAAAACGTGTGAGTTTTGATGTTTGTCAAGTGTTTGTGCAGGTTCAAATCAAACTTCCTTGATGGCACTTGAAGAAACAAGAAGCTTTGTAATTTACATTGTAATATATTAGCCATTTATGTAATAAGGTCTGTAATAGTAATCTAGGATATGGTTTGTATGCCTATCACCTACACAACATGCACATGAGATAGAGTGTGAGCTCAATTTGACCACAGTAAGACCCTAGGCTCCAACACTCACACACACATTGCATAAAATATAATTGTGAAACATGTGTGCTGAAATTCTCAATATCTAAGAAAGCTAAGAGGGGTCGGGCGACCGAACCTTTGGAGTATAATACTCCTCGGGTGCCCGAACTTATACAAAGTCAAATAGTTTACCAGCCCTTGGGGCGACCGAACCATAAATGCATGTATCTTCTTCAGGCGCCCGAACACCTTGAAAAGGACTATTCATCAAGTCGGGCAACCGAGGATTACAATTCAAAATCAGCCCGGGTGACTAAACATAATAGTTTGGGCACCCGAAACATGAACCGGGCACCTGAAAACACATAGCTTTGCTACTGACTTTGTTTCGGGCTGCCGAGCTAAGACACGGGCAACCAAATCATGTAGAATACCTGTTATTACTATGTCTTCTCGGGCGACCGAACCTTGGTTCAGCCACCCAAACTCCGGCCAGTTAAAATTAATTTAACAGCGGTAAAACAGGGTTAAGACAGGTTAATTGGGTTTTAATCTTTTCAGACTTTTTAATAATGCCCATTATGTCCCAAACGGTAATAATTTTTTACCTAGCTATAAATATAAATCCATTTGCTCAATTAAGGGGTGATTAAAAAAAGTGATTAGCAAAAAACTCTCTCTATCTTGAAAATCCCTTCTTTGTTCAAAAACTCTCGAACTTGCCTCCTTTGATAAAATCTGAGATTGTGAGAGTTCTTCGTGTGTTATTGTGATTGTTATAATGTGCTAAATTCTCCCATTTGTATGGTTGTTATATATATTTTTCTTGGGGAGTTTTAGCCTAGGTTTAACCCACGGATTTCTTCATCATAAATCTAGCGTGGGATTAAACTAAGGCAGTTTAGGATATTTGCATTTCATTGCAAGTGTCCGATAGCTGGATTTTTGGTGTGCAAATATTTTTCAAACAAACAAGTATTTCTTCAAACTAGTATTGAGCATATTTCATTGGGGAAAATCTATTTGAAGCTAGTTTGATTATATGCTTAGCTTACTTGGAATATTGATGTGCTATTGAGATATCCTATTTAGATTTCCAAGTTGTTGTTTGTGTTGAAATACTCTCGAACATAATACTAATTATTTTGTGTTGAGTATTGTTTGAGCAAAAACATACATCACTGAGCTTACACTATATTTATGTTATTGATGTGTTTGTGAGTAAGTGCATTATTTGGGTACAAATTTGTTTTACGTGAAAACAATATTTCATTGTACCATTTGCTTGTAATATCAAAGTGTTTCCAAGCGTGGCTAGAGGGGGCAATAATCCAGCCCGATAAGGATTGTATGTAACAGTTGAGGTCAGCCCCTGAATTGACCTAGTTTGTATAGGTGCAGCTCCACCCGGTTAAGTGAGCAAGTGATAGTAGTAATCCTTGTGCTTGTTAGCCAAGGCAGGGATGTAGGCAATTGGTCGAATCTTGATAACATTTCTGTATGTCACTCTTACTTTATTGTTCTTCTGGTGCATGTGTTGTTAATTAAATTGCTTCATTTAATTTCTGATATATTTATATTACTTGCGCTAGATTGACCATAGGGTTTTGAACATACTGCTGTTAAGAGGAATACCTAGGGGTTAAATTTTAAAAATACCAATTCACCCCCCCCCCCTCTTGGGATCAGGGTAAAGCCAACATAGTCCAACCCCCTAGGGGTACTCTGGAGAATGCATTTTCACCTCCTAGCCTTTGCCTATAAATAGGAGGTTAAGAGGTAAAAATGCGTTTCCCGGAGGACCTAGGAGCAAAGATGAATTACCTCCTTATCCCCACAAGGTGTTTGGGCACACAAAAAGCTATACCAGACCCAAAAAGGTCAATCTTAATTAGGAAAAGGCCTCAAAATCTCCAATTGGAGCTTTGAGATGCTCTCCAAATGCAATTAAGTCAGAACGAAAACCAAAAAGGTGACCAATGCTCCTTCTATGCTTATCAAGTTAAGAAATAAAGGAAACCTCCTCGAAATGGGCATCAACAATATTGTAGCAAAGGGTTCCTTCGTCCCATAAAAGCTCTTTTGAATAAATAATATGCTACATACCCATGGAACTATGCATACTATAACTAGGTGTAGTAGAGTAACACTTATCTCCCTTTCTCTCAGCAAAAGTTGAGAAAGGAAAGTTTCTCAACATTGATAGCACGAACCACTACTTGCCCCTTATGCTCCATTTAGGAAAATACCATAAAAGCTTCATAATCAACAATGTGAGCAACTAAGGGAAGTAGGATGGTAGGCTCGGTAAGGCTTGGATCCTTAACTACCAAAAATAATATTTATAACCTAATTAAACCCAAGTTCAGTAGAACAAGGAGTGAGTTGGGTGTCAATCTTCAGGGACTCAGCGCAGTTGTTTACCAATTTTAGCCTAATTTACTACTGTAATAACCCAAACTCAGCAAAAAAAATAAATAAATAAATAAAAGGAAAAAGGGGAAAATAAAGGAAAGGGAAAAGAAATTTTAAAAGGGTATCAAGCAGGGACTCGTCGACGAAACTGTTATCCTCGTCGACGAACATCCTTCTAGGTTTCGTCGACGAGTACACGTGTCTCATCGACGAGGAATTGCCAAGAGCAGGGAGCTTTTAAACGCTTCGTCGATGAACATGATGACCTCATCGAAGAATGTTCTTCTTGGATTCGTCGATCAACCTTTTATACTCGTCAACGAAGGCACGGCTATAATATGACCCTAGATCATTTCTTCTATGAAAATTCTCTCTCCTCTCATTTTATCTCTCTATGTTTCGGTTTCCCTACCTATTTTCTTCGAATCTGACTAGGATTTAACCCGATTCGACGATCAGAAACCACCATGACGTTCATGGGAAGATTCTCTGCAAGATAAGTGGAGTAGATTTTCAGTTTGGAGTACTTGGGCACCACTCCAAAATCAGGGTAAGTAGGGTATTCTAATATTACATTAAGTATTGGGAGTGTGTGGACCTAGGAGATGATAAATGATAAATATCTTGGGGTTAAACTAATTAAGTTAGGATTTTTGGAATACAAAGTTTCGTTTTCAGTTCAATTTAGGCAGAATCTCGAGAAGCAGGTAAGGGGAAAATGTTATAGCAACTTTTCATTAATTTTAAACCGGTTAAATTCGAGTATACAAAAATATATATATTTAGGTATGATTTATCTAAGCAATTAGGCATTTGGAAAAATAATGATTTTGATTATATTTCATATGTGGGAAAAACTGTGTGGTATGAAAATAACTTTCTTAATTAAATGGTTGCAAGTACTGTGTGATTATGATTATTGCTCGCTTGTGGTTATTGTTTGGGTTGTAAATTCTGTACAATTGTGAATGTTGTGCGATTGTGAATACTGTTTGATTGTGTATACTGTGGTGAATGCATTGATGTGCTTTGGATGATTGGTTATGTCATGGATGTGTATTGTTTTAAGATTCATGTAAATTACAGTATAGCGTTGGCAGTGGTATGAGGAGGTCGTTATATCATACTTGATATAAATCGCCATATAACGTTGGTAGTGGTATGAGGAGGTCGCTATATGGGCTTTTATATTAAGGGATAAAACATTGGCAATGGAATGAAGAGTTTGTTTTACCGATTTACTATGAACGAGGTTGTGTGTGTGGATTTGTAACTTGTGTGGTTGGGAAGCTTGTGTAGTAACCTGTGGTTGTGAGTCCTGTGTGGACGATATTCCTGTGTGGATGTGGGTTTTATGTGGACTGTATTACATGTGTGGATATGGACCTTGCGTGGGTGTGGATGAAGTAGGTGTGTATCCTGTGTGGATGGGTTGTGATATGCGTGTATACGTGGATTTCTGTGAAATGAATGGCATCAGATGCATGCAACTTTAATTACATAAGTATTTATGGTAAAGTAGAATTCTCCACCCAAGGGCTTGCTGAGAAAGGCGAGTGCCCTGGTAATTTTCTGTTGGTACCAGAGCAGAGGGAAGCTACTTGTATTTGCAGGTAATCTTCCCTATTCTCGGAGAATTTGCCTGGATACATAACCCCGAGGGCTTACTGAGTAAGGTGAGTGCCCTGGTATTGGTACCAGAGCAAAGGAAAGCTATTTGTACGGGCGGGTAACCTTCCCTATTCTCAGGAATTATCATTAAATTAATTATTTATGTGTGTATGATTTCATATGTTAGTGATGTTATTAATGATGTGTTTTCTCAGCTGCTATTGATATTGAATAACAGATGATTATACTCTTGTATGTATTAAACTCTCTGCCACACACTATTATAGCTTTTTCTTCCTTACTGAAAGGTGTCTTACCCCGGTAATGTATTACTCTTTTCAGGTCCTTCAAGTGATCGAGCTTAGAAAGCTCCGGCGCGGGGTTTAGTTTTGTGAGTGGTTAGAAGAATGAATATATGTACAATTTTATGTTTAATTTCTTTCCTGGACATGTAATATGGAGAATTTGGTTATATTTCTTTATAGGTTGAATATATGTATATAGTACTCTGGTATTTTATTTGAAGTTGTTTAATTAGTTCTGTTGCGTGAATGGTATCAGAGACGTGTGATTGGTCTCAAAACACCCTGGACCCCACTTGGCGGGTTCAGGGCGTTACAACTACGCTTTGCAATTTACTCATTGCCACCCATATTTGAGGCCCCCACGTCACCGCTACCCCTAGCGTTCATATTGTTACCTCTTGGGTCCATCCTAAAATTAGGGCAAAATAGTCTAAGATTCCTAACTTCATAACACAACTAATACATTTATCTAACTAAAAACCATAAGATATCCTCATACCACCAATCAACTTAACGTTCTTATTCCCAATTTTAGGTTCAATCTCACCACTCAAAAACAATAATTTATCATGGTTTTCCTGAAATCGTCATTCTACGAAAATCACAGAAACCACCACGAAGTTCCTGCCTCCAAGCTACGAGAAAAAACCCTAAATTCTCATCTTAACCTCCAATAATGACTTACTGAAATCCTGATCTACCCATTTCCTACCCTCATCAAGATCCATTCCTATACTATGGTATTGTTATCCGTTGTGCACTAAAGTCTACAGAACCAAGCAACCTAGGCTCTAATACCAAACTGTGATGTCCTGAAAATTTTGCTTCTATTTATTTTTCCATAAATTAAACTTTGATACCACAAAAATATCAACAAAGTCAACCTGGACCTAAAATGGGGTACCGGGGATATACCTATCCATAAACACATACTATCTATGTAGCGAAAAACATAATATACCTAAACCTTATATGCAATACCAGAGTTATACTATGTCCATAATTATACATGTGCATCCCGAAAATCCATAAAACATCCTAGGGATTACACAAAACATATCTCCCAACTCAAACACTTACCCTGAAACTAGGACAGTACCACAACCTCCTCTACCTCGGAGCTCGTTCCGCTCGTCTGTCTGGATTTCCTGAAATGTTTGAATTCTTGGGTGAGACACCTCTCAATAAGTAGGATAGATTATCATCAGTGTGTGGCAACATGAGTTCTATTGTATTATAAACATATACTGTACATAATTAACTGTAGCATAATTAACTGTATCTGATAAATTAGGAAATCTGTACTCATACTTATATAAGTCTAGTAAAATCATATTTAATTTCTCAACATAAGCATATCGTGTCACAATAAATTTCTATAAACATGTAAGTCATCTGTTATTTCTGTATAATACCAAAATTCTCCCCTGAATAGATAGCTAACTGATATCATGTATTACCCCCACATGATTCGGTTGTGTAGCCCGTAGGCGAGACCTAGCAATGGTTGGCCTGCCACGCTAAGCCAAAACTGACTCGCTTGATAGTATGATTGGCCTGTCTAGCCTGATCCGAACTACCAGGTGGCACACTACTCTGCTCTGGGCTTAATCGACTATCCAATCATCAACACTTTATCTGAGACGTGTGGTGGCACTATTTTGACATAATAGCTACGGTACCGTGCTATGAAACTAAACTAATCCATCAGGGTTCTGCTATCATATAGTACATTTTATAATATAACTGTAACTTAACTCAATTCCTATTTCTATGTAAAATATATCATATCATAATTTTTTATTAAAATGTTATATCATAACTGATCACCGCATAAAGCTGGCTAAACAATCACGGCACTAGGCCGACTGAGCTATCACGACACTAGGTCGGCTAACTGTCACGGCACTGGGCCAACCGAACCATCACCACACTAGGATGGTTGAACTGCCAGGCACTGGGCCGGCTAAATTATCACGGCACCAGGCCGGCTGAACTATCATGGCACTAGGCCGACTAAACTGTCATAATATACTGTATAATATCATATTTTCTGTAATGTCTATATTATTTCTAAAAATCATTATCAAACTGCTTTTGTTCTGTATAATCATAAAATGTTTTGGTCTAGATATAGATACTGTAAAATAATCATACTCATGCTACATGAGTGAGTGTTACACTATAATACACTAATTGTCTTGGGAAAACACACACACACACACACACACACACACACACACACACACACATATATATATATATATAGCGGAAAAATAATATCAAAATTGCTTCTAGGGTTTACTTAGTTCAAACATCTAACTTCCCAAAAACATGCATTAATTCATAAATTTCATCTCATATACCGCAATATCTAGAAAAATCATACATATAATTTCTATAATTAAATACTTCATTTTAACTTGTAAATTTTTCAAAAATTCCTAACATAATTTATCCCCTTACCCAATTTCTGGAGAAATGCCTACAAGGATCCTAAAACCATACCTGCGGCGTACGCACAAAACTCTATATCCATAAATCCTAATTTGATCAACTCAATCCCAAAATAATAACTATTTTAATACTCCTAGGTCCACATACTCCGAATAACTAACTAAACTTTAAAAACAACTTCCTTACCCTAGTTTTGGAGTGGTGCCTGAAATGCTTGAACTACAAAACCGCTCTGGTTAAACTGCAAGAATCGTTGTTGAGGCTCCGAAATGGTGTTTATCCTTCGATTCAAGCTAAAATCAGGCCAAAAATCAAAGAGAGAGATGGTCGTAGCCCTAAGAGAGAAGAGAGAGTGAGAGTTTAATTTTCTAACACAAAAATGAACTTAAATTCTTTATATAGGCTTGCTGGCACAAGGGAAGCCGTCGACGGTTTGGCCTTTTTAACCAAGCAATTTCTACTATTTTACCTTTTACAAAGTCTCGGTAACTAAAACCGTCGATGGTTTTCTGAGCTCCACCAAAACCGTCAATGGTTTGGCCTTGTATCAAACCAATTCCTCCTTTTCTTACTTATTATTATTTCGAATCTCTACAAATCATTCGGAGCACGATCCGAAACCAGGGTATACCCTATCCAGTGAGGACGAAACACTCTATAGGAACTGCACCTATTACGTATAAGTGATGAATCCCTAGCTATGTTATCTCATCCCCTAGGATTTCATCACAATCAGAGAATTAAATGTGCATGGAAATTAAATACATAGTATTTAACTTGCATAATTGAAATCAAATCAAAGTAAATAGACAAGTATTGAAAACGACATCAATTGAAGCTCGAAGGCCTATCACTAGCAATCGAGATAACAATCGAGAACCAACTAATCTACGCTGCAACACTCAAAACTCAAAAGTTGTCACATGCCTTCTAAGAATTCAAATACAAACTAGACATGGAATTGAAAGAAAATTGTAAATCTAATCTAAATGGCACCCAAAGACACTCTAGGTCTGTCACTAACCAAAAAGGGCCCAAAAGGGAACCCTAATCACCTATTTGAAGTTTTGTTTTATACCCAAAAAGGTTTACAAGCGTTTGAATCCAAATCAGGAAAGTTTTGGCAGGAATCTCACAAAACAGGTTCTGGATTCGAACATAGTCGACTAGGTTGCACCGTAGTCTTCCCCTGGTCGCGCCTTGGTTAAGACTCTTGGGAATTCTAGGGTTCAATCTGTAGGCTTCCTCGACCTTGTCGCAACTCTAGGATCTCCTAGTCGCTCCTCGGTCGAAACTCCCAAGATCTATGCTTCAGTTAGTCTTATGTTCAACTAACCTTGTCGCCCCTTAGGGTCTCTTGGTCGTGCTATTGGTCAAACATATCAGCATCTCCACTTTAGTCTGCACTGTGGAGTCTTCATTTTGTGACCTGGTCGCCCCTTGTGTATGCTAGTCACGCCACATGGTTGAGCAAGGTCTTGTTTTCTTTGATGAACTAAGGCTTTGAGGACTTGGTTTAGCACCTGGTTGTGTCATGCGCTTCCCAATTACTACCTTGGCTTCTTGCATTGCTTAACTCCTCAGTTTTAACTTCATTTTCTTGAAACATGAATAGACCACGCATAACTCCAAACTATGAGAACAAACATAGGTAAATGAGGGCCAAAACTAGTGCATTTTAGGGACACATCATACTACAAAGCCATATACTCCTAGTGCCAACAATTGAAGTGTGAACTTGAAATCTTAATCATCAAGATGTGCCTTAAAAAGTTACTCTAACATACTCCAACACCAACACTCAGTCTCACCCTTCGTTTTAATCTTCCAAACTAACTCTGTTTGCCTAGTTAGGCTTACAAACTCTTGATTTTGATGATAACAAAGTAAAGTTATCTAATGTGTTTTCAAGTTAAATTATTTCAGGCAAAGATGATTTGCTCAAAATTCACATACCCTGACTTGAAAGCTTACAAGGATCAAGCAATAAGGAAAGTCACACATGAATACCAGAGATCCATAATGAAAGCTCATAGAAGTCTAGAAGATTAAAGAGCAACATCAAAAGGACTCAAAGCAAAAAAGTTTTAAATTTGTTTTTTAGAACAAAGCTTTGTAAGTACTCTAAGTTTATTCAAATATGAATTTTCATATTGAAGCTCATTAGGCAAATACACACTCAGAAATCTGAAGTCTTAAAATATTGGAACATGTTTTTCAAAGTTAAACAAGTTTATACTCCAAGAATAACTAAGCAAAAATGAGAGAGATAAAAATGTTTTTAAAAGAAGATGAGTCTGCTGACAGACAACTGGCATATTTTTGAAAGGGTTTAAACACATTACAGAAGCCTGACAGACGACTGCCAAACAACTAACAACCGATTGCCAGTAACAAGTGAGTCGTCTGTGTGCTTTCTACTAGCCGACTGCCACCCTTCTGATTTTGTCTTAAAATTGAGTTGTTCTGGTGACAAACGACTGCCAAGGTGAGGACTGGCTACTACCACCTTTCTGTTTGTGAATTTTATAGTTGTAATACAAGGACAGCTGACTGCCAGTGACTTCATAGTCGTCTGGCTCGCGGCAGATTTTAAAAATTCTAACGGGCTTATTTTTGAAATTTAAATTATTTGAAGCTCAAATTAATTTACAACTTAGACACTACTCCAAGTAAACTTGGGGAACAAGAAAGAAGTCTTTCTACATCTATAAATACCCTTAAGGTTCATTATTTTAAACACCAATATATCAATTCAGCTATCATACTCTCTCAAAGCTTACTGAAATTCTAAAAGTTCTCCATTGCTCTCATCACTTACGAAAATCTCTGAAGTATTGCTGAGTTTCTCACTGTGATTGTGCATCAATTGTTGATTCTTTTATCTACTGAAAGATACTTACAGTGATAAATTTTTCTGAAATTCATATTCTGAATTTATTAAAGTACATAGTTTTTCAATTTGTACTAATCAGCTCTTTGAGGAGCAAGTTCTTGTACGCCTTGTTTTATATCTTCATAACAGATTGATTGGCGGTTCAAATGCTGAATCGTTGGACCAAACAAGGGGATATTGTTTGGAGAAGGTGAGCACTAGCCTTAGCCGAGGAGTGTTGTAATTGATATTGTTCCACCTGGTAAAGGAACGGTTATAGTGAATCCTTTGGAGGTTTTGCCAAGGGCGAGAACATAGGCTGTGTTGAAGACGAACCTCGTAAAAACCATGTGTTCTTCTTTCTCTTCTCTACTCTTTATTTTTTCAGCAAAAGATACAATCTGTGTGGTTGCTTTAAAATTCATAAATTATGAGTGTTCGATTGTTAAATAGACCGGAAGGTAATTTGTTTTGGATTTATCAGCATTGATTGCATAAGCCGAAAGGGACTACATTGGTTGATCATCCTTGACTTATTAATCTGAAAGTTTATTTAAAAGCTTAACATTGGGAAGAAGTATAATTGTGACACAGGGCTTATAACAAGTTTAGCAAATTTTCATATTGATATAGGGCTATTGTTACATGGATTGAGTGATTGATGATATTATTTTGATTGTGATTATTCTAGAATAATTTTGTGATTGGGTTTAAGTTTTTGATAACTTAAAAGAACTAAGATAAAGGGGAATAAATTTTTTTTTTAAATCCCAATTCACCCCCCCTCCCTCTTGGGATGCTATTCCAATTTCAATTGGTATCAGAGCCTAGTTATAGTAATTCCTAACAAGAAACTATAAAAAGATCAAATGGCAAATATAGAAGAGACAAGTAGAAAAGAAAATAAAGGTAAGAATGAACCTCCTATATGTTATCACTGCAAGAAACCAAGGCATATCAAATCGGACTTCTCGTTGCTCAAGAAAGACAAAAAGAAAAAGAAGGAAGCTACGAAGGCCACGTGGGATGATTCAAGTTCCAGCGAGATAGAAAATGAATCAAGTGGACAAGAGATGGCAAATATACCCTTCATGGCGAATGACGAAGTGTTAAATTCCTACTACTCTTTAACAGAATCTTACAATGAGTCTTGTGATGAGTCTTGTGATAGTATGCCTTCCTATAAGGAGTTGCAAGCTGAGTTGTTCTCCTCACATAAAAAATTCATAAAAATTTCTAAGAGAAATATAACTCTGAAAGATCAAAATAAAGAATTAATGAAGCAACTTAAATCCTTCAAAACTATTGAAAAAGAAAAGGACTCTTGTATTAAAAAGTTAGAAGAGGAAGTAAATGAAATAACTCAAGAGTTAGGCAAAACTCATGTAGATGATTTGAATAAAAAGAATTTAGAGATAAATGAACTTAAGAAATTAGTAGAGGATAAGGATAAAATTATATATAACTTCACCAAAGGAAAATGAAATTTTGAAAAAATGATTGGACAGCAAATACTACATGGAAATAAAGAAGGAATCGGTTATAATGGTAAAACAAATAAAAAGAGCAAAAAATTATACATGGGATACTTTGTCAAAGAAGCCAAGTACTATGCTAGTACTTCTTCAAACAACAAACATGAACATACCACTTGCTACATGTGCAAGACTAAAGGTCATGTAATGTTCAATTGCCTACTAAAAAGAAAGTATGTTAAAGTTCAAGGAGAATGGAAAGTCAATAATGGAACTAAAAACAATACAAAGAAAGTTAAAAGAATTTGGGTTTCAAAGACTAACACAATGAATCTCTCATTGTAGGTATACTTTAGGACTACACCGTCAACGGATAAATGGTACTTGGACAGCAGATGTTCAAGGCACATGACTGGTGATAGGACCAAGTTTACTACATTGAAACAAAAGGATGGGGGATACGTCACCTTTGGCGACAATGCCAAAGGTAAAATTATTGGCATTGGAAGAATAGGTAAAGAACCTTCCCTTACTATTGATAATGTGCTATTAGTAGAAGGATTAAAACACAATCTTTTAAGCATTAGCCAATTAAGTGACAAAGGGTTCGAAATAACTTTTAAGAAAGAAAAATGTGTTATCCAAAATCCTAAGAACAATGAAAGCTTGTTTATAGCCCATAGGATAAATAATGTTTATTGTATAAACCTTGAGAATTTAGTAAATCAAAAAGTAACTTGTTTGGCAGCAATGAATGAAATAAGTTGGTTGTGGCATAGGAAATTAGGCCATGCTAGTATGGATCTGTTATCCAAATTATCTAAGAAAAATCTTGTAAAAGGATTACCAAATACTAAATTCATAAACGACATGTTAAAGAAGTTTGATATGGAAGAAAGCAAACCTATAGGAACTCCCATGAGTACTTCAATGAGTCTTGACAAGGATGAAAAAGGAAAAGAAGTAGACACCAAGCATTACCGAGGAATGATAGGAAGCTTACTTTATCTAACAGCAAGTAGACCGGATATCATGTTTAGTGTTTGTATGTGTGCTAGGTTTCAATCGGCTCTTAAGGAATCACATCAAATCGTAGTCAAACGAATTCTTAGATATTTATTAGGCACACTTGATTTAGGTTTATGGTATCCAAAAGGAACTGACTTCGAAATGATTAGCTATTCAAATGCAGATTATGCAGGATGCAAAATAGATAGAAAAAGCACTAGTGAGACTTGTCACTTCCTAGGACACTTACTAGTTTCTTGGTTTTCAAAGAAACAAAATTCTGTAGCATTATCTACAGCTGAAGAGGAATACATAGCAGCCGGAAGGTGTTGTGCACAAACCTTGTATATGAAACAACAATTAAGGAACTTCAAAATACAATACCAAACAATCCCTATAAAGTGTGACAATACAAGTGCCATAAATATTTCAAAGAATCCGGTATCACATTCAAGAACCAAACATATTGATATACATCATCATTTCTTAAGAGATAATGTAGATAAGAAAGAAATAGTACTTGAATTTGTTAACACTCATGATCAATTAGCTAATATATTTACAAAACCAATAGCTAAAGATCAATTTGTATTTATATTATGGGAATTAGGAATGTTACATATAAGAGAAGTTAACTAAGAAAGAAGAGAACAGTTGTTCAGGGCAGACGACTGCCAGATAGCTGGCAAGCGACTGGCAAGCTACTATCTATGTAAAAAGACAGCGGACAAACGACTGTCAACTTGGTGACAGACGATTGTCTCGCGGCAGGTCATATTCATTCAAAATAAAAAAAAAAACACTTATTTTAAACCCTCAGATGCCTATACATTCGTCTCCCCTTCTCTAAACCAACTCTTCTTCATTTCTCCTCAAAGTTTCCCCTCTCCAAACCTCCTTCCAATGACAATCCATTGCAACCATAATTCCTACATAGCTAGGGTTTCTTGAAATTCAGCTTCATCAAAATGGCTCGTACCAAAACAGTGGGGAAAAAGGGCAAAGAATCATCTTCTTCTTCAAAGGCTACAAGCAACAACAACATAAAGAAATGAATGGTTTCATCTCACGCAAAAGCATTGTATCAAAATCACATCTTTGCAATCGATCCAATGTTTTGTAAGGTATTAGATGTTACTTTCTTTGAAGAAAACGTCCCTAAAATTCTTGAATTGTTCAAAAATATTGGATGGGATAAGTTCGTTCTTCACGAAGTTAAGGGATACTATCCTGACTAGATTAAACTTTTTTACTCAAACTTGGTAAAGAAAGACGTTGGATTTGGTATTGAATTTTTTGGCCAAAAGATAACACTTACTCCACACTCATTATGGAAAATACTTCATATCAAGCATGGGGATTTTGAGTGTAATCCAGCAGAAAAATAGTGGATTATGAAGCAAGGTTTTTCACCACAAGAATTTTTGCCTCTTGTGATGAACGATCAACTCGTCTATTGTGGACATCCTCCACCATACAAACAGCTCAATCTCCAAGCACAAATCCTTCACAAGAACATTGCTTATAATATAATTCCGAGGTCCGGATCCTTTGATCATGTGTCTTTCTTCGATTGCTTCGTAATGTGGTGCATATTAAAAAGGAAGAAATTAGATTTAGCTAGCATCATACTAAAATGGATGGCCATGAAGCTCAAATCTCCCAGAATTGGACTCCCATATGGAGGCATTCTGTCCTTGGTCTTCGCTCATTTTCAAGTCCTCACTCCATCTTCAAAAATAGTGAAGCGAACCCATTACCATGTCTTCTCCTCTACTACACTCAAAAGAATAGGTTACAAAAAGTATACCGAGGGATGGATGTTTAGAGGAAATAGACCGGCAAGACCAGCACCAGAAAAACCTATCCCAAGACCAGAAGAAGCTGATATGCCTACATGGTTTGTTCCATTTTATCAGAATTATACCAGCTTCAGTTCTAAAATGAGGGAAAATTTTACTTCTCTTCAGGATAAGATCTCAAACATTGATGAAAAATACACTTTGCTAGAAAATCGCATTGCCAAGATAGAACACCATGTCACACAAAAGATCACAGCACTCTAAAGGCAAAGGAATTGCTGCAAATAGTGACACAAATTCTGATACATAGACTTATGATGATGCTTTTAATATTTTTTCTATCTTGTATGCTACACATGCTCAGTTTCTGAATGTATTATGCCTTTTTGTTGATGTCAAAAGGGGGAGTATGTGTGTAAGCAAAGGATTCTATGAGTCTATACAAAGTCTATGAGTTTATATGTATATGCTATGTCTTATGTATTTGATATATGCTTCAATGATAAATATTATGAGTTTTATGTTTATCAGACAAAGAATATGCTTCAATTATGTCATAATGAGATTATTTTAAGTATATGCTTATTGATAGGGGGAGCGTTAATTTAATATTTTATATCTTTGCTCTTTCTTTGTCATTATCAAAAAGGGGGAGATTGTTGACCTAGTTAGGCTTACAATAATGAAAATGATGATGAAAAAGAAGTTGAAAATGAAGAAGGAAGAAGGAGAAAGATCATAGCACTCTAAAGGCAAAGGAATTGCGACAGATAGTGACACAAATTCTGATACATAGACTTATGATGATGTTTTTAATGTTTTTGCTATCTTGTATGCTACACATGCTCAGTTTCTGGATGTATTATGCCATTTTGTTGATGTCAAAAGGGGGAGTATGTGTGTGAGCAAAGGAGTCTATGAGTCTATACAAAGTCTCTGAGTTTGTATGTATATGCTATGTCTTATGTATTTGATATATGCTTTAATGGTAAATATTATGAGTTTTAAGTTTGTCAGATAAAGAATATGCTTCAATTATGTCTTAATGAGATTATTTTAAGTATATGCTTATTGAAAGGGGGAGCGTTAATTTTATATTATATATCTTTGCTCTTTCTTTGTCATCATCAAAAAGGGGGACATTGTTGGCCTAGTTAGGCTTACAAACTCTTGATTTTGAGGCTAACAAAGTAAAGTTATCTAATGTGTTTTCAAGTTAAATTATTTCAGGCAAAGATGATTTGCTCAAAATTCACATACCCTGACATGAAAGCTTACAAGGATCAAGGAATAAGGAAAGTCACACATGAATACTAGAGATACATAATAAAAGCTCATAGAAGTTTGGAAAATTAAAGAGCGGCATCAAAAGGACTCAAAGCAAAGAAGTTTTAAATTTGTTTTTGAGAACAAAGCTTTGTAAGTACTCTAAGTTTATTCAAATATGAATTTTCATATTGAAGCTCATTAGGCAAAGACACACTCATAAATTTGAAGTCTTAAAATCTTGGAACATGTTTTTCAAAGTTAAACAAGTTTATACTCCAAGAATAACTAAGCAAAAATGAGAGAGATAAAAATGTTATTAAAAGAAGATAAGTCTGCTGACAGACGATTGTCTATTACATGACAGACGATTAACATATTTTTGAAAGGGTTTAAACACATTACAGAAGCCTGAAAGACGAATGCCAAACAGCTGACAGCCAACTGCCAGTGATAAGTGAGTTGTCTGCATGTGTTCTGCCAGCTGACTGTCACCCTTCAAAGTTTGTTTTAAAACTGTGTTGTTCTAGTGACAGACGACTGCCAAGCTGAGGACAGGTGACTGCCACCTCTCTATTTGTGAATTTTATAGTTGTAATACATGGACAACCAACTACCAGTGACTTCATAGTCGTCTGGCTCGCAGCAGATTTTAAAATTTCCAACGGGCATATTTTTAAAATTTAAATTATTTGAAGCTCAAATTAATTTACAACTTAAACCCTACTCCAATGTTATCGGGGTTCAACCAACTGTGCCTACGTCCCCGCCTCTAGCTCGCAAGCCAGAGGATTCCACTAATAGCTCACTTAAGGGTGGAGCGGCACCATTTTCAACCAGGTCAAATTAACACAGGGCTGACCTCAACCTTAACCAGGTCAATTAGCGGGGCTGACCTCAACCTACACGCCTTAACAGGACAACGCACCTAGCTTTCCTAATCGGGCCTAAGCCAATCCGGGACTATTCTAAGGCTAGTCTCCCTCTTCAGGCCCGTGCCTAAAAATACAACAGATATGTATTACAATCAAATTGTACGGTGATTGTGCTTTCATGTAAACAAGATAGGTACCCAAATACGCGCAATATCATACACCACAATATGATTCAATATGTAAGCTTAATGTGGTCTAGATGGTTCAACTCTCAAAAGTATTTTCTATTAGTGTAATGCATACGTGAGAGTGTCAAATAAGCAATCTTTGTATCACAAGATATGTTCAATCTAATAGTTCACACAAAGATACTAGCCAGACAATATTTGTATATATATATGTATTTCAATGAGCAGGTTTCCTCAATCATATGATGCTCCAATAATATATATGTTCGGTTTGCAAAAGATATTCAATCTTTGTATTCAGCAAAGGATATGTGAGTTGATGAATATTGCAACAAAGATCTTTCTCACACAAACAAATATCTCTTTAAAATATTTATCAAGATAAAACACACTAGATATTTGAAGGTTTTTTTTTTTAAATATTTCGCAACCAAAAACAAATACAATCTTCTCAAGATTTTGCAATGAAGGTGCAAACTTAGAAGATATATCAAAGTCTTCTTAGGATAGACTTATCAACAAAGTCCCCTAAGAATCCTTAGGTTTTGCTCTAAAACAAAATCGTGTCAAGCAAATAGAACAAGGAGAGCAAACCTTTCCAAACACACACTCAATCCACTTACAAATGATGTAAGCACTAATAAAAGGTAAGCTTGAGTGAATGAAGCTAAAAAATGAGTAGTATAGGCTTTTGGTTTTCAAAGAATTTCCCCCTAATCAAAATGGCTAATCGTTACTAATTTTCTCAAATGATCTCATATATATAGGCATAGGAGAAAATATGACCGTTGGGGACCTATTGGGTATTATTAGGGAAGTTTAATGATGTTTAAAGCATTTTAACCCTGTTTAAAAATATTTAACCAGCGGTAAAAATCAGGGCAACCCGAGAGGTCCGGTCGACCAGAATAGGTTCGGTCGACCAAGTATCATATGGTTCGGTTGACCAGGGGACTTTTGAACTAAGGGCTCGGCCGACCAAGAGAGGGCGATTTCTCAATTTTCCAAGGTTCGGTCAACCAGACCATTTTGAACTGGTTGGTTCTATCAACTTGACAGTTGGGATTTCTCCCGAGGACCCTTGGTAGACCAGGTAGTTGGAGAACAAAACTGGCTCGGTCGACCATATGGTCAAAAAGTTGACCCAGGGAGGTTTCGGTTGACCAGGAGTTTTTGAACTACCTGGTTCGGTCGACCAAGGCCTTGGTCAACTGTTGACCTAAGCCTGTTTCGGTCGACTAAGGCAGAATGAACAGCCTGGTTCAGTAGACCGAAAGTGCACCAAGTGTGCATTTCGGTCCCGTTTTAATAGACACAAACCCTATTCAATTGCCTAATACATGCAAGTGCAAATGTGTGTATCCTAGGGTCATTTAAGTCCAAAATTAAGACACCGAAAAAGTCTGGTGTCGGTCGACGAAAACCCTAAGGTCTTTCTAAGGTCATTTCTTATTTATGGTTTGTTTGAGCTTATGTATTATCATACATGTGATGTGTGTGAGCTTATTACAAAGTAAATACCTATTTACTATTACAGACCAATTAAATGAAATATATTAGAATGCTAATAGAAACTGGTCTTCAGGCTTTGCTTGCTTTGTGTACATCTTGATTTTAACAATCTTTGTTCCTGCACAAAACCTTAAACACCCATTAGTTACACTGAGTATTTGTCATAATCAAAACCGGTCGTGACCAATAAGGTCAACAAATAACTTGAGATCTTGGTTATATCTTGTTTCTTTACTTGAAGATTCATTCTATTAGGAAAAGTTGTAAATTTTTTGTGCTATAAAATCCTATTACTCTGATACCCCTATAATATCTATTATATCAACATATTCCCAAAGTGGGCCTCGAGGAATCCCTATTCATAAGATAACACACCTATGTAGTGGAAAACATAAAATCATATTACCATAATTACAATACCAGAATTCAATATTTTCTCAAAACATATATATATATACATCTCTCCAGCAGCATCCACCAACCCTCCAAAGATCTACTCAAAAACACATCTTCCTAACACTTACCCTTCATACAGGACAGTACAAATGTCCCTTCTATCTCCGAGCCTAATCTACTCGTCTAGTTGGATCACCTGAAATATGTTAAGTTACTAGGATGAGACAACTCTTAGTAAGATGAAATATGTTATTACCAGTGTGTGGCAACTGAGTTTACATGAACTATCTACTGTTAATCAACGGAAATTGAGATTGTAACACCCCGACCCTTTATACGGCCTTGGACTGCTAGGGACTGCTACTACACCTGTATAACACACCTATCTTTGATAAACATACATATACAACCCGCCCTAAAAGGGACATACGGTTGTTTCATACAGATCTGTATTCTCATGCACAACGGAAAACATAAACATTCATACAGAATCCAATAGACATACCTGAGTTCTAATTGTATCTTTACAAAACATTCATACGTACTTAAAACATAATCTGTTCTTACAATCCCCAAAAAGACATTCAGAACTAAGTCTATTACATATACAAAACACTTACGTAAACTACACACAATACAACGCTCCAAGTCCCTATATCAACTAAGACCGACGTCCTGTAGGGCTTGAAACAAAGGTTGTATGTTGGGGTGAGACACTTCTCAGTAAGGTGGAAGATATTACATTAGTGTGTGACAACATGTGTTTAAACCAGTAGAAAGAAGTTACATACTTAAAGCATTCTCAATCCTGTAATATAGGAGATATATATAGATATAATTCCTGCAATAGATAGTTTAGCATCACAAAAAGCGAGAGTTCTTGAGGTTAGGGTAGGATACAAGCCCACACACTGTACAATCCCTCCGCCCGGTACTCAAACCTGTGACTTTACCCATTTTAGTTTTTAAGTCATGTATAGGCATATTTAGAACACCGTCCAACTTTGAAACATCATAACTATACCAACATTACCCCGTGGCGTAGGTTGTGCAATGATAAAGCACTACTCAAGCCCTACCTTACACAGGCACTTGTCAGTCTTCATTGTTATTATAGTCCAACTGAACCTCCTCCACCTGGTCCACTAATTTCACCAGTGGCCCTTCTTACCCAGCAGACTATCTCGATACCCACAATGAAAAACATATGTGTGGTTGCACTGCACCTTTTACTAAAACTTGTATCACGCTTTAAGCTTTTTAAGGCTTAAGCATATAAAATTGAGCTTCTTAGGCTTTCAGTAACAAGCTGCGGTCCCAATATCATATATACAATTTACAGTAAAACATAATAACCTATTTCCAATTCATAAATCATCTGTGCAGTTCTAGTATTTTTCACAATCTCATTCATGCATTCTTTCATGCATTCCTTCTTTCGTTCACACTGTGGTAGAAATCGGCACACACACTCTCGGTTTAACCTTTTCACATATAAAACACGGTATCTAATCGGCACCTGTTTTCTACATTTCTGATATCAATTTGGAACTACAGTTCCCATATTCCATATACAAAATTATCAGTTCAGTATATTCAATTTCATATTATATGCCACACTCATTTGGTTCAATATATTGTACTATAGTAAAATAATTCATAAAATATCATTTAGACTGCAACAAGGGTTTTTAAGCATCTCCTACTTTAAGTTTAATGCAAATAAAGTGGTTTTGAGAAGTTTGAAGGTCATATGCCAAAACCTTAGTTTTGACCAAAATTGTAAAATCAACATTTTTACCCGGTGAAATTTTGCAAATAAGCAGTCATATCGTATATATAAACATAAGCTACAGTTCTAGTGGTTTAGTTTTCTAAAATAGATGATCTAAAAAAATCCCCTTACCTATTTCTTGAAATAGATCGAACGCTCGAAAACCGACCCTTGACTTTTTTCATGGACTCAAGAATCAGCTCCGCTAGGATTGATGATCTTAGCTCCCTGATCCTCGCGGTAACCTCCTATCATCGAAATGGGTGATGAACGGCAAAGGATCGAAGAGAGAGAGAGAGAGAGAGAGAGAGAGAGAGAGAGAGAGAGAGAGAGAGAGCTCGCTGGTTATAGAGAGAGAGAGAGAGAGAGAGAGAGAGAGCTCGCTGGTTCTAGAGAGAGAGAGAGAGAGAGAGTTTTGGGTTTTTTAACCCCTAAGCAATGAAAAATGATATTTATAGACCCCTTAACCCAGTCAAATTCGTCGACGAATTGGTGCCTTTGTCGATGAGCCAAAGAAGGCACTTCGTCGACGAGGCTCTGAATTTTGGAGATGAAGCACATGAGGGTCTTCATCAATGAGAACCTGGATATCGTCAATGAAGCCTACAAAAATTCCCTTTTCACCTTTTTCTTAATTTACGGGTTCGAGTCTGTACAATCTCCCCTCCTTATAAAAAATTTTGTCCTAGAAATTTGTTGACTGTTTCCAAGCATAGCCTCACCTTATGACTCAGCTCTACAGAAGAGTCGGCAACAACCCACATAGTGGCTCCGGCCCAAGTTTATGACATACCCTCACGTATGGTGGAGAAATACCGTAGTTACAACGTGATGCTTCAGGAGATTACAATACATAGACAAAACTCTCCCGAAGACCATATAAAATAATCTGAACCACCTATTTTACCATACATATATACATTCTTACGTATGTGCTATTTTACTTACTTGTCTAACTCTAACTTTCTCTAAATTACTAAGGGTACTGCTAGCGTATCTCTGACTCTAATTCCCATGAAGCTTCCTCCACTGCGTGATTACGCCATAGTACCTTCACCAACGGTATCTCCTTAGTCCGTAACTGCTGGACCTTCTGATCTAATATCTGTAACGAAACCTCTTCGTATGCTAATGCATCACTGATCTCCAGAGGTTCGTAACTCAACACGTGTGAAGGGTCTAGTACGTACTTCCTCAGCACTGACATGTGAAACACATCGTGAACTCTAGATAGTGTCGGGGGTAATGCCACTTAATAGCAATTGGACCTATCCTTTCAAAGATCTCGAATGGCCCAATGTACCGAGGGCTTAGTTTCCCTTGTTTCCCCTTCTTCCCAAACCTCATTACTCCTTTCATCAGAGTGATCTTTAGGAATACCATATCTCCTGCCTCGAACTCTAGCTCTCGTTGGCGAGTATCTGCATAACTCTTCTGCTGACTTTGAGCTGCCCCAATTCTCTCCCTAATTAGCTCGACCTTTGCAGAGGCCCTACTGAATCAGTTCTTGTCCTAGTATCTGCTACTCACCTACTTGATCCCAGTACAACGGAGACCAACACCGACGATAATACAATGCCTCATATGGTGCTATCTTTATACTGGTCTGGTAGCAATTATTACATGCAAATTCCACAAGCGGTAGATACCGTATCCAACTGTCCCCAAAATCTAGTACACATGCCCACAACATATCCTCTAACATCTGAATAGTCCTCTCGGATTGTCCATCCATCTGCGGGTGAAATGATATGCTGAATGTAAGCTGCGATCCCAAGGCATCTTGTAGACTTTTCAGAATCGAAAGGTAAAACGTAGGTCTCGATCTGAAATGATAGAAACTGGGATACCATGGAGTCATATAATCTCCTGTACGTATAGCTCTGCCAGCCTATTCAAAGAATAGCTGACTCTTATTGGAATGAAATGTGCAGTCTTTGTCAGCCAATCTACTAAAACCTATATAGAATTCTGCCCATGCACCGGCGTAGGTAACCCCAATACAAAATTCATCGAGATATGCTCCCATTTCCACTTGGGAATGTCAAGTGGATGAAGGGGTCCTACTGGCCTCTAGAGCTCTGCCTTAACCTACTGACATGTCAGACACTGCTCTACGAAATGGGCAATCTCTCTTTTCATATTTGACCACTAGAAAGATTCCCTCATATTTTTGTACATCTTCGTACTTCCTAGATGTATGGTGTAAAGTGAACGATGTGCCTCCCCCAGAATGACCCGTTTAATCTCAGCGTCATTTGGTACACAAACCCTATTATGGAATCTCAATATCCCATCATCAGAGATATTGAAATCTGGCTTTAAACCACAATGTACCCCTTCCACAACCTTTACTAGCTCTTTATTAGTCATCTGAGCTGTTCGGATCCTCTCCTGTAAGGTCGGTTGTACCACCAAGCTAGCAAGAAAAGTCTGGTGATTTCCTCCCACTACTTCCAAGCCCGTATAGATCTAATGCTGAACTCCCACTGCTGAAACTGACGCATGGCCAGACTTCTGACTCAAAGCATCAACTACCACATTTGCTTTTCCTAGGTGATAGCAAATGGTACAATTGTAGTCCTTTATCAACTCAAGTCATCTACGTTGCCTCATATTCAACTATTTCTGGGTGAAAAACGTACTTAAGACTTTTATAATCAGTAAAAAACTTGCACCTTTCACCGTACAAGTAGTGCCTCCAAATTTTCAATGCATACACTACGGCTGCTAATTCCATATCATGTGTCAGGTATTTCTTCTCGTACTCCTTGAGTTGATGAGAAGCATAAACAATCACCCTTCACTGCTGCATTAGAACACACCCAAGACCTTTTTTAGAGGCGTCACTAAAGATAACAAATCCACCATCCCCAGATGGAATGGTCAGAACTAAAGCAGAAACTAACCGCTGTTTCAGCTCTTGGAAACTCAACTCACACTCATCCGTCCAATCATACTTCAATTTCTTCTTCGTGAGTCGCATCAATGGATCTGATAAACTGGAGAACCCTTATACAAACCGTCGGTAGTATCCTGTAAGACTTAGAAAACTTCTAACCTCCTGAACATTCTTCGGTCTCGCCCAATCCACCACCGCTTCTATTTTACTCGAGTCCACTAATACCCCTTCTTTGGACACTACATGCCCTAGAAAAGCAATTTGTTCTATCCAGAACTCGCATTTCTTCTGTTTAGCAAATAGCTTCTTCTTTCTTAGCATCTGTAGTACCAGTCTCAGATGAACTTCATGTTCTGCAACACTCCTAGAATATAGTAGGATGTCATCTATGAATACTATGACAAATTGGTTTAACTATTCATGAAATACTTTGTTCATCATATCCGTAAATGTTGCAGGTGCATTTGTCATACCGAAGGGCATGTTAGCTTTACCGTGATCCCAAGAGGGGGGGTGAATTGGTACTTTCTAAAATTTATGCCCTAGGTGAGTATCCTAACAGAAGTATATTCACAACCCTATGGACAATCTAGTGTAGGTAAAGTAAATCAATTATAATATCTACCGAAAATTAAATCATACTATTTAATTAACTACACATGCACCAGAAAGCAGTAAGGAAAGTGACGCGCATAAATGTTATTGAGGTTTAGCCAATTGCCTACATCCCCACCTTGGCTAACAAACACAAGGATTACCACTATAATTTCTCACTTAAACGAGTGGAGCGGCACCTAAACAAACCAGGTCAATTAGCACAGGGCTGACCTCAACCTTTACAACCAATCCTTACCGGGCTAGATTACCGCCCCCTCAGGCCACGCCTGGAAATACTCAATAATTTCACAACAATGAAATTGTTACAGTGATTATGCTTTCATGTAAAACAGATGTGTACCCAGTTACGTGCAATCACATACACCACCAAATGATAAAATGAAGTAAGCTCGATGTGGTTTAAGATATCTACTCTCAAATATATTTGCAGTCATTGTAATCAGTGTGTGAGAGTGCAAACCATATGATCTTTGTATCACAAAATATATTCAATCTAAATGCTCAAACAAAGATATGAGTCAAACTTCATATAATTCAACCATCAGGTTTTCTCAATGTATAAAGTTCAAGTAATGTATGAGTTTGGTTTGCAAAAAGGATTTAATCTTTGTATTCAACAAAAGATATAATTCAACAAATATTTCAACAAAGATTTCTATCACATAAACAAATATCTTTTCAAAGATTTGTCAAGATGAAATACACTAGACATTTGAAAGTGATTTGAAAAGATTTTGCAACCAAAATCAAATACGAGCTTCTTAAGATGTTGCAATGAATATGCAATACTCAGAAGATCATACGAAGTCTTCTTAGGAAAGACTTATTAATAAAGTTCCCTAAGAACACTTGAGGATTTGCTCTCAAAATAAAATCATATCAATCAAGCACAACACTTAATAGAGCGAACCTATAGAACAATCAACACTCAAATCAAACTTACAAAGGATTTTGGCAATATGGCAAGGTAAGAATGAGTGTATGGAGCTTAGAAATGAGTAATATGAATTTTGGAATTGAGAGACAATTCACTAATCAGGTTTGCTAATCTTGTTACTAATCATTCCAAATGAAGGGGTATATATAGACTTTCCCCTAATTATAACCATTGAGGACACAAATGGAATTATTATAAAAGTTTCAATATTATTTAAATAAATTAACCCCGTTTAAAAATATTAACTGCGGTAAAAAATATGGGGTAACCCAAGAGCACTAGTCGACCGAGGCAAGTTCGGTTGACCGAAGTGCTTGAGGTTCGGTCGACAGGGCATTAAATGAACAATAAGTTCGGTCGACCGGACTTGTAAATGCAAAGGCGATTTTTCCCTTTTTGCACGGTTCGGTCGACCAAGGACATTTGGAACTACCTTGGTCGGTCGACCAGACCGTTGAGTTCCCACACATAGGAACTTAGTCGATCAGGGCGTTACTATTCATTTTGGGCACGTTCGACCGGAAGGTCAATTAAGTTGACTCCAAGGGAGTTCGGTTGACCAGGTACAAATGAACAAAGTGAGTTCGCTCGGCCGGGGGCATTTTGTACATGAGAGTTCAGTTGACCAAACATGTAATTTTCATTCATTTTGGTTCATTTCAATTTGTGCAAACACCCTAATCAAATGACCAAACATATAAATGCATGAGTGAGTGTCCTAGGGTCATTTCTAGTTCTTTTTTAGTTATGAGCCTACTCATCACATCATGCAGGTGATGCATGCAATTATTACAAGCCAAGCCCAATTTACTATTACAGACCCTTTAGATAATAATAAAATAAATTCAACAAATATTAGGTCTTCAACTTCAATCTCTCTTTGTGCTATCATTATGATCTGCCAATTAGAATACTTGTGTAAGAACCCAAACCGTGAAATATGGGTTTAAATAATCAAGAAAGGGGTAAAATTGCAATTTGAACAAGCTTCATCGATGAAGCTAGAGTTCGTCGACGAAGGCCTTGTATTTCGCGTCGATGAAGTTCAGAGGCTCGTCGACGGGGAAAAGCGAAGAGATTTCGGAAAACCGGGAATCTCAGGCTCGTCGACGAGGTCAACGTTTCATCTACGAGCTATCTATATGACCTCGTCGACGAGGACACCATTTCGTCGATGAGGACGGTCAAGTCAAAGGGCTATAAATATCCTTTCTTTTTACTTCCAAGCTAAGAAAACTAAATTCTCTCTCTCTCTCTCTCTAAAACTCATCCTACACTTCCTCTCTCTAGATTTCTTCATTGATCGTCATGAGGATCGTTAATCCGAAGTTACCACGAGGATCGTGGAAGGATTCTCTACAAGTTCTACGGATTGGATTTTTGGTTCGGCCATTTTTGGGTTTTGGCGTAAAATCGAGGTAAAGCTCAGTTTTGAGTTCTGATTCGGTAGTTTTGTAGAGAATAGTGTAGTAAGTATTTTCTGTACTGTTGATTGTAGGTTTTGGAATTCGGTTCGCAGTTTAGGGACTGTAGAGTTCGGGATTTGTCTTATGGGGGAAAGGTAAGGGGAATGGTGTTTATATCGGTTATTTTTTAAATCAGACTCTGTAGAACTATGGTTCATGGTCCGGTGTGTGTTTTGGCTACTCATTTGGGGGGATCTAACTGGGAAAGCTATGGGTTTTTCATGATTACAGTTTTGGGAAAAGGGGGTGACGAGCTACATCCCTGGTTTTGTTGAAAACCAAATGTATATGTTGATTTATACTGTGTTATAGGGATGGTCGTGCCTTGACTTGTTTTAAACTGTATATGTTTAGAAAATCATGATTTTAGATTACCAAATGGGTGTGGTTTGTTTGGTTATATGAGCATACATGTTTATGTTGTGTTTGGCTGAAATACTAGTAGGAACATGGTTTCAAATTGTTCCAAGTACTGAGAGTGTCCGGCTTTATATCTGAGAGCATATGAAATCACTGGCCATAGGTTAGCAAAGTGTCCGGCTCTATATTCGAGGGTGTGAGTCTATCTCGGCTGATTACCGAAGGGTGTGGATCCACCAATTTAGCACCGGTACGATGCCATGGGAATTGGGGGCTAGCCATATGTCAGTGGCGCCATGTTTCGGGGGTTGGATACAGGCCAACGTTGTATGTCGTGGGCCAGTTTCAGGCTGATGGATGTGACGACACCAGGGTTTGCTGATCATACGTGTGTGCATGTATGCACTATTGTGAAATTAGTACTGGAACTGCATTTAACTACGTGTATGTTGCACAATGATAACACTCAAATGCCACACACTGATATAACATGTATTGTTCCTTACTAAGAGGTGTCTCACCCATGCTATACGTACATATTTTTAAGTCCTTCGAGTAACCGGAACTAGTGTCCTTGTGTCAGGAATGTAGTGGCTGGTGTACTACGAGTAGCGCTTAGGTAAGTGTTAAGACTTATGTTTTGTGGGTTGCCATTTTGAGACATGTTGGGCACCCGATTATATGTTGTATGATAGAGCCTTTTCTGCTCTTGTATGGACTCTGGTATGGTACCATGCTTGTATAGAAAGACCTTTTTCCACTGCATATATTCTATTATGTTTGGATATGTATAGGGTGCTTAGGAACCCCACGGGGTCGGACCCTCTTCCTTTGTACTGTATCTTTGGATGTTTTATTGGATACATGGACAGATTAGGTTACATTTTCACCCTTGGGTCCCATTTTTTGGTTTGGGGTGTGACAGCTTGGCATCAAAGTTAACCAGGTTGTTAGGTCTTGTAGACTTGGTTAGGCTTAGCTGTGAGTACATACCAGAGTATAGGATGTTGGATATGGGTAGAGTTGGTTGAAGGTTGTTCCGTTCCTAGACCAGGACTTGTCTGCGATATTCTATGTTTTTCCTGGAATGATGATTTCAATAAAAGCAGGGCAAACCATTGATGACTTTCGTGTTGGTGTGAATAGGATATACTTGGACCTGGCAGGTAGTAGTTAACACGATTAGTTATGGATCATTGTGTTAACTATACGTGTTGTAGGGATACTGATAGATTCCTATTGTGTTTTAGAATGGAGCAAAAGGATAATGATCTAGAAAGTGGCTCCGAGGAGACTGCGAGTAATGAGTCTCTTTCTATGCCTCGAGGTTTGATGAGGTAGGTTTTTTGGGAGATCGGGGGAAGTGTGAGGAGACGTAAATGCTCTCCTATTGCTGTAAGGTGCACCAATGAGAGATTCACGGGCATGCATCCTCTGACGTTCTTTGGAGGACCTGATCCAACGATAGCAGAGGACTGGATGGAGAAGATTGAGAGGATCTTGGAGGTCCTGCACTACACGGATAGGCAGCGAGTACTCTAAGCTACCTTCCAGTTATCTGGGGAGGCGGGTCGATGGTGGACTGCAGTAAATCTTCTGGAGAAACAGAAGGGGCGGTCCTTAGGAGATGACGTGGAGCCGTTTCAAGGAGGTGTTCTTTGATAGATACTTTTTGGATTCAGTACATGATGCGAAGGCGGATCAGTTTTCTAATCTAACTCAAGGGAGTATGACGGTGTAGGGATATGTGGCTTGATATATAGAACTAACCCAATTTGCGTCGTGTTTGATCTCAACTAAGTATGAGAAGACTCGGAGATTCGAGAAGGGGCTGAAGAAGGACATCCGCAGATTGGTGGGTATGTTTCAGATCTGCAAGTTCTCAGTTTTGGTGGATAAAGCCACTGTGATTGAGATCGATATTCGAGAGGATGAGGTGGATCAGGAGCTGAAGAAAAGGCCAGCACCTTTTGGTTCTCAGTTAGGATCACGTCAGGGATCATGGAAGAAGAGGAACAAGGGCTCGGGTTATAGTCAGGATACCGAGCGCCAGGATTCTCAAGGGAGCCAGACCAGTGGTCATTGTACCAAATGCCACAAATGGCACGAGGGTGAGTGCCGATCATTTGGGGGTAACTGTTACAACTATGGCCAGCCGGGTCATATGTTTCGTAATTGTCATGCACCAAAGCGAGATATGCCTGCATCTAGTGTGAACCGAGGGAGCAATCAGATACCTCGGGGAACCGTTTAGACAAATACAACTCTAGCCAGAGTATACTCTCTTACTCCAGCGGACGCTGAGCATGCAGGGAACGTAGTGATAGGTACCTTATTATTGCTTTCAAATAAGACTTCTGTTTTGTTTGATTCAGGTGCAACCCATTCTTTTATATCTGTGAGTTTTGTTAGACGGCGTGGGGTTGAGACCCAAGTCCTGAACGAGGTGTTTGATTAGTACATAATATTGCATATTCATGAACATTTATAAGCCATCTTAGTGCACATAAATAAGTAAATCATCTACGTAACATGCATATAGAACTTATTGTGTGATTTTTGCGATTTGTAGGTAAATTGCAATAAATAATTGATTAGCCCTCGGGTGGAGTATGGATTGGCTGCAAAGACTTTAAGGATTCAAAGTACTAATTTGTGAAGTGAGGAAGGATGTTTGGAAGAATTGAATAACATCCAATAGTGCTTTAATTCAGGTCAATTGAAGTAATGTAGCAGTTTTGCGTAGCTTTGGTAAATCAGTCATAACTTTTGATTTGGTTGTCCAATTTATGCAAACTTGGTCACATTTCAAAGAAGACTTCAATACCTACAAATTTTCATTTCATGGGAAAGTCCAAATTACAATGTTTAGCCATCCAAACCTGAGTTAGAAGAAAGGTGACGAGATTAAACAATAAATTTCAACATCACAAGGAGTGCAACTACCATTTTGGTAGGTGAAGGTGTTTTTGGTAGGTGAAGGTGTTTGTGGTAGGTATAGGAGTGTAACTAATAAATTGTGTTAGGTTTTGGAGTGGAAGTAGTAGTTTTTCAACCTATAAATAAGAGGCTTGTGTTAGCCTTAGTGGTGCTACCTCATTTTCTTGTATTCTCTCTCTCATTTTCCTTGTAAACATTCGGAAGCTTTTAATTTAAGTATTTCTTCTTTTCATTCTAATGGCCAACTAAATTTCAAGTTAGGCTAAGGGTCGAGTCCTACATCCCATTATTGGTAATTCTCATCTCAGCCTTCAAGTATTTTATGTTTAAGATTGATTAATGTTCAATGATCTTTTTCTAAAAACTTTTAGTTTTGTAAACTTCTTGATTGATTGTAGACAAGTTAAATCTTGCCACAACCAATGCTTTTTGTTCTTACATTCTAAAAGTTTGCTAAAATATTTTCATTTGACATTATTCAACAATTTTTGTCGAACCTATGCATTTCAAGCGATATATTTTCCGATCAAGTTCAATAAGTATATTGATGTTAGTTGAGTTATAAAGATGATATTTGATTACCAATGACGAGATTAGGATGAAATCTAAAGCCTAACCCTTATAATAATTTTTATAATCAAGTGACAGTTGTATTCAGTAAAATCAATCCCCACACATCTCACTCTGAATTAATTTGTGACGTATGAACTCTTAAACTTACCAATTGAATCCCTGTGGAAATGACCTTGGGACTCCAAGATTTACTATGCTTGACAATGGAAGTTTCCTACGCTTGGGAATTGGACAATGATGATCAAAATAAAATGACAAGCAGTGTTATCTGTTACTACACCATATGGGAGTATATCATTCTGTAGAAAGATGTTGGGAGACTGCCCAGTGGTAATTCAGGGGAAGTCGCTACAGGCAAATCTTGTAGTATACGACATGTCAAGGTTCGATGTCATTTTAGGGATGAATTGGTTATTCTCCAGTTATGCTGTAATCGACTGTCGTAGGAAGGTAGTAGTGTTCAAACCTCCTGGGGAGCAGCAGTACGAGTTTATAGGATCGTGTGTGCGTTCGATGCCACAGATTCTATCGGCATTACAGGCGAGGAGGTTACTTTTGGATGGGTGTTAGGGGTACCTAACTTGTGTGGAGGAACTTCCGTGGGATAAGTTGAGACTCAAGGACATTCGGGTAGTCAGCGAGTTCCCAGATGTGTTTCCAGATGATTTACCTGATTTACCTCCGGATCGTGAGGTGGAGTTTGCAATAGAATTGCTGCCTGGTAAGGTGCCAATCTCTAAAGCTCTGTACCGGATGGCTCTAGTAGAATTTCAGGAGTTGAAGAAGCAGTTGCAGGAATTACTGGACAGGGGATTCATTCAACCTAGTGTTTCACCCTGGGGAGCTCTAGTATTGTTTGTGAAAAAAAAGGATGAGTCAATGCGGATGTGCATTGATTACCGTTAGATTAATAAGGTAACTGTGAAAAATCGCTATCCTTTACCTCGTATAGATGATCTCTTTGACCAGTTACAGGGGACGTGGGTCTTTTCGAAGATCAACTTGCGATCAGGATATCATCAGGTGAGGGTCAGATTTGAGGATGTTGCGAAGACGGCTTTCCAAACTAGATATGGCCACTATAAGTTCTTAGTCATGCCTTTTGGGTTGACAAATGCTCCGGCAGTATTTATGGATCTTATGAACAGGGTTTTTCATGAGTACCTGGACCGGTTCGAGGTGGTATTCATTGATGATATTCTGGTATACTCGAAGAGTACGAAAGAGCATAAGGACCATCTGAGGTTAGTATTACAGATTCTGCGGGAGAAGAAATTGTATGCTAAATTAAAGAAGTGTGAATTCTGGTTCAGTCAGATTGCATTCTTTGGCCATATGGTGACTGGTGATGGTATCTCAGTTGATCCTAGCAAGATTGAAGTTGTGGTCATCTGGACCAGGCCGAAGAATATGCAGGAGGTTCGGAGTTTTCTAGGACTTGTGAGTTATTATCATCGGTTCGTGGAGGGGTTCTCTAAATTGTCTGGGCCTTTAACTCGATTGACCAGGAAGGGAGTGCAATTTGAATGGACCAGTGATTGCGAGCAATGCTTTCAGGAGTTGAAGCACCGGCCAGTTACTGCTCCAGTTTTAACCATTCCTTCAGGGGATGGTGGGTTTGTGATTTATAGCGACGCGTATCTGAAGGGTTTAGGATGTGTGCTTGTGCAGTGGGCTAAGGTAGTAGCGTATGCTTCTTGGCAATTGAAAGAATATGAGAAGAATTACCCTACGCATGATCTGGAGTTGGCTGCTGTTGTATATGCACTAAAGATCTGGCCACACTGTCTGTACGGTGTACAGTGTGAGATCTTCACCGACCATAAGAGCCTCAGGTATTTCTTCACGCAAAAGGAGTTGAATATGATGCAGAGACGGTGGCTTGAGTTGATTGAGGACTATGATTGCACCATCAGTTATCATCCGAGGAAAGCTAATATGGTGGCTGATGCGTTAAGTTGGACTTATGGTTGTATCTGCAGTTGCACCTCAGCATCACATCAGACAGGATCTGGAGAGTTCAGGTATAGAGTTGGTGCATGGTGATCATCAAGCTTTCATTGCTAGCTTGGTGATCCACCCGACTTTGTTTAAGTGTATAAAGGCCACTCAGGCTAGTGATGTAGAGTTGGCAAAGGTTATGGAAAAGGTATAGCAGGGATTGGCTACAGAATTTAACATCTCTGAGGGAGGTGGGCTGAGGCTTGGGACCATGTTATGTGTTATGAACGATGATGAGATCAGAAGGATGATTGTAACGACCTGCTTAGATATTCATATAATAAAAGCAAAATAAATAAAATAGTCAACATGAACCCATGGGTAGCGAGGACACCTGTCATACACATCGGAACCTAGGTAATAGTAAATGTAAATCACATTCATCAACCAATAATTACATAATACCAGAGTCTACTATATTCCCCAAAGATACTATGTTTATACATACAATCTCCAAAATATCAAAATAAACCTAGGATCTTACAACAAAAATCTCTTGATCCTAGATCAGAACTTACCCTTCTAGCAAGGAAGCTCAACTCACTCATCGGCGGCCCTGATCCGCCAGTTTCCCCAAGTTTCCTAAAATAATTTAAACATAGGGTGAGACACCTCTCAATAAGGGTAGATAAATTAAAATCAGCTGTGTGGCAACATGAATATTTAATGTTGTAATACATATACCGTACATTTCACATATCATAAACATAGATCATAATATGGTTAAATAAACATATAATTTCATACTTCCAAGTAATCATACTAAGTATGTATTATCTGATATAATCTATAATACTGAAAACTACCCAGGATGAATAGCTAGCTGATGTCATGTATTACCCCCCATGATGGGTTGTGTAGCCCGAAGGCGGGACCCGACAATGGCTGGCCAACCACTGCCGATTCAAAAATGTCTGTAAGTACGATGGGCCCGCCACACCCTGGTCCAAACTGCCAAGTGGACGTCTACACTCTACATTGAAAGCCACATCGATTATCCATCTCCCATCCCCTCGTGGGGTGGTTAGCACCAATCTGATCATAGATATCTGATCTATAAGCTATGGTATCGTGCTCCTGAAACTGAACTAAACTAACATCCGAGTTCTAATAACATATAGTACATAAATATATAATGTTTATCGTAAGTCAAATAATAGAATTTTTCTAAATCATACATTAACATAATAATTACGGCCTCGTGCCAAAAACATGAATAAATATGGCCTTGCGCCGAATAACATGAGTAAATACAGCCTCGCGCCAAACATCAATTATGGCCTTGCGCCAAACATATCATTTATTCTGAAATCATAATTTACTGTGTTTATCATGTTATTCCCAAAAATATTTGTAAACATGCTTATTTTGTAAATTTAACTTAACATTGTATAATATATATATATATATATATATAATAATAATATTCTTGCCACACGAATTGAATGAAACCGTTATTCCGTTCTGAAATCACATTTCCTATAAAATTGCAGTATTTTCCCAAACTTACATTTTCTCAATTATACTCATATATAATCATTTGCTTTTTGAAAATTATTCTACTATTAAATAGTAGTAATTTCAATGGAAAATAACTATTTTAATTTATCCCTTACCTGGCAACTGAAAAGCCCCTCTATAATACTGGTCTTACACCCATAGGAAACCCTAAGCAATACCCTGAAAATGATAATTCCTAGAACTAAACTTCAGTATTTATTTGAGTACATCATTTCCTTCAACTATGGAAAGACCAAATCTTGAATAAAAAGCCTTACCTCAACTCAGGGATGAATTTCAACGGAGTTCCACCGACGATCCGCTCTAGCAGAAATATGTAGAGAACTTCTCTAGGAGCGTCATGGTGGCTTCAGATCCTCGAACCAGTGAAAATCCGGCCCGAAATCGAAGAAAGAAAGGTGGGGAACCAAAGGGAGGAGAGAGAGAAGGTTTTGTGCCGTAAATTATGCTTAAAAATGAAGTTTGTGCTATTTATACACTAGCCTTCGTTGACGAGCCACGTCACCTTGTCGACGAGGTCAAGAAGGCTCCTGATCGATGAACTCTCCCCTTCATCAACGAAATTTAGAGTTGCCCAAAAACCCCTCTCGATATCTTCTCATCGACGAAGCTCACCCTCATCGACGAGACCCTATGTTATCCTCGTCAACGAATCCTCTGTATCCATTGACAAAGTTTGCTGCCTTCTTCTGTTTTTGTTTCCATTTCCTTTCCTCTTTATTATTTAAATACCATTATTATTATTCAAGTTATTACAACAATTCTAGAGGAGGCACATCGTTCTTTATATACGATACATCCTGGCAGTACAAAGATGTATTAGGACTTGCGCGAGACCTTCTGGTGGTTTGGTATGAAGAGGCAGATTGCTCAGTTCGTGGAACAGTGTCTGACGTGTCAGCATGTGAAAGCTGAACATTAGAGGCCGACAGGGCCGTTGCATCCTTTGCTTATTCCGGTGTGGAAATAAGAGCACATTTCCATGAATTTTGTTACTGAATTGCCGCTAGCACTTCATGGGCAGAATGCCATTTGGGCTATCATGGACAGATTGACGAAATCTGCTCATTTCATACCAACAAAGGTTGGCTATCCTTTGAGTAGGCTATTGGAGGTGTATGTGCATGAGATAGTCAGAATGCACAGAGTACCGGTGTCCATTGTGTTAGATCGAGACCCAAGATTTACTTCTCGATTTTGGACAAGGTTGTAGGAGGCATTAGGGATGAAGTTTACTTTCAGTACAGCGTTCCACCCCCAGACTGATGGACAGTCATAGAGGACGATATAGATCTTGGAAGATATTTTTTGAGCTTGTGTGTTAGACTTTGGTGGTAGCTGGATACAATTTATGCCACTAGTAGAGTTCGCTTATAATAATAGCTTCCAAACTAGTATTGGGATGGCACTGCTCGAGGCTTTGTATGGTCAGAGGTGTCGATCTCCTTTGTGTTGGGATACGGTTGGTGAACGCCAGGTGTTAGGACCTGAACTTGTGCAACAAGAGTCTGAGAAGGTAGGTTTGATCTAGGAGAGGATTAAATCACCTCAGAGTCAGCAGCAGAAGAGTTACGCAGATGTTCGCCGCCGTGAGTTAGAGTTCGAGGTGGGGGGGTAAGATATTTCTGCGTATTGCTCTGATGAAAGGGATGATGAGATTTTGGAGGAAGGGCAAGCTGAGCCCAGGGTATATCGGGCCATTCGAGGTTCTTGAGCGAGTGGGTCCGGTAGCCTACAGAATTGCACTACCCCCAGCACTCTCAAGGGTCCACGATGTGTTTCACGTATCCATGTTGAGGAAGTACGTGCTAGATTCATCACATATTATCAATTATAATGAATTAGAAATTGGGGATACTTTAACGTATAAGGAGATACATGTTCAGGTTCTGGACTGTAAAGTTCAGAAGCTTCGTACGAAAGAGATACCGTTAGTGAAGATATTATGGCAAACCCACGAGGTTGAGGAGGCTTCTTGGGAACTAGAAACGGAGATATGCCAAAAGTATCAACAGTTATTTTAAGTATTTGTACGTCATCTTGCTTTGGGTTGGGATAGGTCGTTAGTCGTCCGGAGGGTGTATATTGTGAACTGCTAAGATGGTTGTATATGTAACCATGGTATTCCTCTGCCATAAGTGAGGGTGTGTATTTATGTGTATGATGGGACTGCATTGTAATAGTCGCCAGTTTCTTTCTAGAGTTGCGTGTATGTATTCAGTTATATGAATGAGTTCATGAATGAGAGATGGCAAATTTAGAGGATGAAATTTTTGTAAGGAAAGGAGACTGTAAGAACCCGAACCGTGATATATGGGTTTAAATAATTAATGGAAAGGTAAAATTGGAATTTGAACAAATTTTGTCGATGAAGCCAGAGTTCATTGATGAAGGCCTTGTATTTCTTGTCGACGAAGTTCAGAGGCTCATCAATAAGGAGAAACCGAGAAATTTCTAGAAACCGAGAATCTCAGGCTCATCGACGAGGTCACTGTTTCATCGATGAGCTGTCTATATAACCTCGTCGACGAGGATGGCCGAGTCAAAGGGCTATAAATATCCTTTCTTTTTGCTTCCAAGCTAAGAAAACTAAATTCTCTCTTTCTCTCTCTCTCTCTCTCTCTCTCTCTCTCTCTCTCTCTCTCTCTCTCTCTCTAGAACTCATCCTACACTTCCTCTCTCTAGATTTCTTCGCCGATCGTCATGAGGATCATTAATTCGAAGTTACCATGAGGATCGTGGAAGGATTCTCTACAAGTTCTACAGATCGGATTTTTGGTTCAGCCATTTTCGGGTTTTGGCGTAAAATCAAGGTAAGGCTCGGTTTTTAGTTCTGATCTAGTAGTTTTTTAGAGAAAAGTGTAGTGAGTATATTATGTACTGTTGATTGTAGGTTTTGGAACTCGGTTCACAGTTTAGGGACCGTAGAGTTCGGGATTGGTCTTATGGGGGAAAGGTAAGGGGAATTGTATTTATATCGGTTATTTTTGAAATCGAACTCTATAGAACTATGGTTCATGGTCATGTGTGTGTTTTGGCTACTCATTTGGGGGGATCTAATGGGAAAAACTATGGGTTTTTCATGATTACAGTTTTGGGAAAAGGGGGCGAGGGGCTGCATCCCTAGTTTTGTTGAAAACCAAATGTATATGTTGATTTATACTGTGTTATAGGGATGGTCGTGCCTTGACCTATTTTAAACTGTATATGTTTGGAAAACCGTGATTTTAGATTATCAAATGGGTGTGGTTTGTTTGGTTATATAAGCATGCATGTTTATGTTGTGTTTGGTTGAAATACTAGTAGGAACGTGGTTCCGAATTGTTCCCTGGTACTGAGAGTGTCTGATTACGCACCGAAACTATGTAATTGGGCATCTTAACCCGGGCTTTACGGTTTATATTTTAATTAAATGTTCAAAATTATCCAATATTTTAATAAAGTGCCAAAATCATCATTCTTGAACTTTATTGCACTATTTATGAAGTTTTGGTAATTTTTTGTCGCAGGAAAATTCCAGGGAACCAAAACCGATACCTGTTCGTATTTCATGCATAACTTTTTCGTCCAAACTCCGATCGAGACGATTCAAATTTCTGGAGAAATAGGAAAGGATTATCTACAACTTTTGTGTTTTGAGTTTTGTGAGATACAGGCTCTAAAAGAGCAAAATTTGTAATGAACAGATAATAAAAAAATATAATAATTCGGGTCCTCTAAATGGGTCAAATCTCTAATCCGGGTTTAGGGCTTTCTTCCACAATCTCTATTTATTCTTATCTTCCCCTCTTTCCCAGCGTGTGCCCTACGCACCAAGCTCTCCTCGGCTCTCCTCTTCTCTTCTCTTCTTCTTCTTCTTCTTCTTCTTCTTCTTCTTCTTCTTCTTCTTTGGTTTTGTTTTTTTTCAATTGCTGCGTTGCCATTCTCTGTTTCCCTTTCTTTCTTCCCCTATTTTTCTTTCTCTCTTACAGCTCTCTATATTTTCTATTCTCCATCTACCCTCTGCAACCTCCGCAAGCCACAGCAGTACCGAAGCCACAGCAGCTGCAGCAGAGCCACCCATAGTAGCCGTCTGTTGCACAGCACAGCAGCTTCTCTGTAGCCTCTGCAACCTTCTCCGGCAGCAGTAGCTTCTTCCAGCCACCGAGCACTCTGCTGCTGCCATAACAGCAGCCCCATACCAGCAACACAGCAACACCAGCCGAGCCACATGCTGCCAGCACCCTGCTGCCACGGCCTAAAGCATATTTGTTTTCATGGCTTTTCTTTTTCTCTTTCTCTCATCTTTTCTTTCTTTTTATATAATTTTTGGTTAGTTGAATAAGTGTTAAATATTATCTTTTGAAGATTATTTAAAGTTTTGAATTTGAATATTGTGTTAGTCAGATAATTGTTAAGTATTAATTTTCTTTGGGTTATTTGAAATTTTGAATTGCGAATGTTATTTAAAGTGTTTTCATTATGGGAGTATTCATTTATTTTCTTAGATAAAAATTAATGGTATATTTAGCTCGTAGTAGTTAATTTTTGGTTCTTTTTGAAGCTCAGCTTAATTAGGGTCAGATTTATCAAAGTTTGCATTTTTATTGTGTTTCGATAGCATTTAAATTTAGGTTTTTGTTTGTGTTTTTTTTATTTTTGTTCGAGTTCTTGATTTTTGTTTAAAGTTTCGATTTTTAATGTGTGTGTGTGTGTGATTGAGTTTCCATTATGTGCTTTAATTCCGTGATTAATGTTACCATTTTTAATTAGTGCGTGTTTCGATGTTTCCTTAGGTAGATTAGAGTTTCCATTCTTGCATGTTTTAGTTCCATGTTTTAGGTTTCCAGTTTTTATTAACGCGTGTCCCAATGTTTCTTTAAGTAGACGTAGGGTTTCTATTCTTGTTTTCTTTTATTTAGTGAATGTTAGTTTAGAGTTTTAAATTACGTGTCATGTAATTCATCAAAAGTGAAATTGAACAATCTTGAAAAACCCCGAATCTGAACCAAGTTCAGTACCTTTTTAATTTTGATTGGAAGAACATTAAATCTGAGATTAAAACGCATTTCCTGAGGAGACGATCTAACCCTTAGGCTTAATATTACACGACAGAACTCCTATACTTGGGATAGCTTCCGAGCTGCTCATTTTTCGAGTGAGCAGCGTCCGACTCTATATTTGAGGGCGTATGAAATCGTTGGCCATAGGTTGGCAGATTTTTTGACTCTATATCTAAGGGCGTAAGCCTGTCCCAGCTGATCACCGAAGGGTGTGGATCCACCAATTTAGCGCTGATACGATGCCATGGGAGTCAAGGACTAGCCATGTGCTGGTGGTGCCGTGTTTCGCTGGTTAGCTACGAGCCAATGCCGTCTATCGTAGGCTAGCTTCGGGCCGATGGGTGTGATGACACCAGGGTTTGTTGATCATATGTGTGTGCGTGTATGCACTGTTGTGAAATTAGTACTGGAACTGCATTTAACTGTGTGTATGTTGTATCATGATAACACTCAAATGCCACACACCGATATAACCTGTATTCTTCCTTACTGAGAGGTGTCTCACCCCTGCTGTACGTATATATTTTCAAGTCCTTCGAGTAACTGGAACTAGCATCCTTGTGTCGAGAGCGTAGTGGCCGGTGTACTACGGGCAGAGCTTGGGTAAGTGCTAGGACTTGTGTTTTATGGGTTGCCGTTTTGAGACATGTTGGGCACCCGCCTTGTTTCTGCTCTTGTATAGACTATGGTATGGTACCATGCTTGTATAGAAAGACCTTTTTTCGCTACGTATATTCTATTATGTTTGGATGTGTATACGGTGCCTGGGAACCCCACGGGCCGGACCCTTACCCTTTGTACTGTATCTTTGGATGTTTTATTGGATACAGGGACATGTTAGGTTACATTTTCACCCCTTGGTCCCATTTCCTGGGTTCGGGGCATGACAACCTGCACATATCCTCAAACATGCACTAAATATAATAGGTATTTGTCATTATCAAAACCGGGCATGACCTATAAGGTCAACAGGGCATAACCATAATTCGCAATGACCATACCGGGTTTGAAAAGTTGTCTTCGGTATATCCTCCGCTTTCACCTTTAGCTGGTGATACCTAGATCGTAGATCAATCTTAGAGAAGATATGTGTGCCCTGTAGCTGGTCAATAAGATCTTCAATCCTGGGTAACATGTATTTGTTCTTTATCGTCACCTTATTAAGCTCTCTGTAGTTGATGCACATCCTTATTGACTCGTCCTTCTTCTTTAAAAATAGCACCGGTGCTCCCCAGGGCGAAACCCTTAGTCGAATGTACCCCTTATCTAGTAGCTCCTAAAGCTGCTCCTTCAACTCTCTCAATTTTGCTAGAGCCATACGATATGGACCTTTCGATATTGGCATCATACTTGGAACCAACTCTATAACAAACTCCACCTCACGATCTAGAGGTAATCCTAGCAAGTCCTCTCGAAACATGTTTGGGAACTCGCACACTATAGAAATCTTCTCCAGTTCACGTTCTTCTTCTGGTGTGTCTTTCACAAACGCCAGGTACCCTTGGCATGCCTCCAGGAGTAACCTCCTAACCTACATGGCTGAAAGGATCCATGGTGCAGAACGCACACACGATCCTAAGAACTTGAATTCCTGTTCCCCTAGAGGTTTAAACACCACCTCTCTCCTGTGGCAATCGATACTAGCATAACTGGTAGATAACTAGTCCATCCCAAGGATGATATCGAAGCCATACATGTCAAATATGATAAGACTGACTAGTAGTACCCTCTCCTGAATTTCTACTGGAAAGTCACAGATTACTTTACTACATACGACTACCGACCCTGATGGCGTAGCCACTACTAGTTCATAATCTAACTGTTAGACCTCTAGTCCACATAGTTTAACGAATCCCCAGGAGATAAAGGAATGTGTTGCCCCTGAATTGAATAATATAACAGCTTTATTGGAAAGCATGTAAATGATACATATGACTACATCACCAGTGTTCTCTGCATTGCCTAAAGTCAGGGAATACACCTTTGTTTGGGCTGTCCCCATTGATGACCACCACGTTGCACCTGCGTACCTCCTCTGTATGGCTGTTGTGGGGCTCCACTATTCATCGGCATGTGACAATCTCTTATCAGATGTCCTAGCTTACCACACTGAAAGCAAGCCCCTATATTCCGCCAACAATCCCCTGAGTGCTTTTTACCACACGTAGGACAATCAAGAGTGGATGAGGTACTCTGAGATATACCACCGCTACTCTTCTTCCAAGTGCCCTGTCTTGCACCAAAATAAGAAATGGGAGGCGTTGGCCTCTTTTTCAAGATTTGCACCTCGAAATCCTCTAGCAGACTCTCCTTTGCTATGGTGGCTTTGTCAACCAGGGTAGCAAAGTCCAGAAACTGAAGGATCACTATCTGTTTCTAGATCTCTTTCTTCAGACCTCTCTAAAATTTCCAAGCCTTCATTGTCTCATCCGATATCATAAATGGAGCAAATCGGGATAGCTCCTGGAATCTGGCAGTGTACTGCTAAACTGTTAGTTGCCCCTACATCAGACTCATAAATTCATCTATCTTTGCATTTCTAACCGTGGCTATGAAGTACCATTCAAAGAATATTTCTCTAAAACGAGCCCATGTCATCAGTACTGGAATAAGTCGATGCTTTTCTAGCATCTTTTACTGATTCCCACCATCTTTGTGCCTCGCCAGTCAACTTGAACATTGCAAAGGCTACTTTCTGCTTCTCAATGCAGTTCAGAACATCTAGGATTTTCTCAATCTCTCGGATCCAATTCTTAGCTCAAATCAATCTGCACTTCCTACGAAAACAGAAGGCTTTAGTCGGGTGAACTGATCTATAGAACAGCCCAACTCAGCCATAGGATGATCCTGCCCCCTATTTGTTCGCACCACCTCAGCCATAAGCTGCTGTACGAAATCCCGTAGTACTAATGTAGAGTCACTACCAGCCTCATTGTCGGCACCCTCGCTACTAATGCTTCCTACGTTGGCAGTATAATCCCTGAACTCCATCCTGAAGAAGCAATTGTGAAAATTGATTAGAAGCTTAATAACCTACTTATCAGTTAATACCACAATACTATAAACTCATTTCCCTAAATCAACATTCCTATTACTGACGTACCCAGATAATTCGACATTCTCATTCTAACTCAAGTTCCGCCCCTCCACTTGGAAATGAAATTGTCAATATATTGCCGTGATTTTTTGAACACTCGACTGATCCAAAAAAAACACAGAAGTTTGTCAATGGATTTCTGTCTCTAGGTAGACAAAGCTAAACTCGAAGATCTTATTCTCATCCTATACTCTAGTAAAGTCTAGTCTATAGAACCTAGCAACCTAAGCTCTGAATATTTCCATAACAAAGTAGTGTGAATCACATCACACTTTCGGCTAGTTAAGGCTCTGATATTAACTCCAGTGCCCCGACCCTTTACACGGCCTCAGAGTGCTACTACACCTATATAACACACTTGTCTCTGATAAACATACATATACAACCCGCCTTAAAAGGGACATACGGTTGTTTCATACAGACCTGTATTCTCGTGCACAGCGGAAAACATAAACATTCATATGAAATCTAATAGATATACCATAGTTCTAGTTGAACCCTTACAAAACATTCATACGTACTTAAAACATAATCTATTCTTACAATCCCCAAAAAGACATTCTGAACTAAGTCTATTACATATACAAAACACTTACATAAACTTCACACAATATGACGCTCCAAGTCCCTATAGCAACTAAGACCAACTTCCTGCAAGGCCTAAAACAAAGGTTGTATGTTGGGGTGAGACACTTCTCAGTAAGGTGGAAGATATTACATCAATGTGTGACAACATGTGTTAAAATCAGTAGAAAGAAGTTACATACTTAAAGCATTCTCAATCCTGTAATATGTGAGATATATATAGATATTATTCCTGCAATAGATAGCTTAGCATCATAACAAGCGAGAGTTCTCAAGGTTAGGGTAGGATACAGGCCCATAGATTGTACAATCCCTCCGCCAAGTACTCAAACCTGTGAATTTGCCCATTTTAGTTTTTAAATCATGTATATGCATATTTAGAACACCTTCCAGCTTTGAAACATCATAAATATGCCAACACTATCCCATGGCGCGGGTTGTGCGATGATAAAGCACTGCTCAAGCCTTGCCTTGCGCAGGCACTTGTCAGTATTCACCGTTATTATAATCTGACTGAACCTCCTCCACCTGGTGCATTATCACCAGCGGCCCTTCTTACCTAGCCGACTATCTCGATACCCACACTGAAAAACATATGTGTGGTTGCACAGTACCTTTTACTAGCAACGATACTGTGCTTTAAGATTTTTAAGACTTAACTATATAACATTAAGCTTCTTAGGCTCTCAGTAACAAGCTGCGGTCCCAATATCATATATAGAATTTACAGTGAAACATAATAACCTGTTTCCAATTCATAAATCATCTGTGTAGTTCCAGTATTTTTCACAATTTCATTCATGCATTCTTTATTTCATTCACACTATGATATAAACTGGCACACACACTCTCAGTTTAACCCTTTTCACATATAAAGCTTGGTATCTAACCGACACCTGTTTTCTGCATTTCTGCTATCAATTTGGAACTACAGTTCCCATATTCCATATACGAAATTATTAGTCCAGTATATTCAATTTCATATCATATGTCACACTCATTTGGTTCAATATGTTGTACTATAGTAAAATAATTCATAAAATATCATTTAGACTGCAACAAGGGTTTTTAAGCATCTCCTAATTTAAGTTTAATGCAAATAAAGTGGTTTTGAGAAGTTTGGAAGTCATATGCCAAAACCCTAGTTTTTACCAAAATTGTAAAACCGACATTTTTACCAAGTAAAACTTTGCAAATAAGCAGTCATATCATACATATATACATAAGCTATAATTCTAGCTATTTAGTTTTCTAAAATAACTAATGTAAACAAATCCCCTTACCTATTTCCTGAAATAGACCGAAAGCTCGAAAACCGACCCTAGACCTTTTTCACGAACTCAAGAATCTGCTCTGCTAGGATTGAAGATCTTAGTTCCCTAATCCTCATGGTAACCTCCTATCATCGAAATGGGCAACAAACGGCGAAGGATCGAAAAGAGGGAGAGAGAGAGAGAGAGAGAGAGAGAGAGAGAGAGAGAGAGAGAAAGAGCGAAAGTTTTGGGTTTTTTAACCCCTAAGCAATGAAAAATGATATTTATAGACCCCTTGACCCGATCAAATTCGTCAACGAATTGGTGCCTTTGTCGATGAGCCACAAAAGGCTCTTCATCGACAAGGCTCTAAATTTTGGCGACAAAGCACATGAGGGCCTTCGTTGACGAGAACTTGGACATCGTCAACGAGACCTGCAAAAACTTCCTTTTTACCCTTTTCTTATTTTACAGGTTTGGGTCTCTATAGAGATAATATGTAAAATAAAATACATTATAACTCACACTTATGTGGCATAAAATACAACTGTTTCTGATCTTTCTATTTAATCATACTTTTAGTATCCATAGATATATCTACTGTTTTCTATATATATATATACACATAACTTTGAAAACTTCCCTGGATGGCTGTATGTCATGAATTAACCCCTCATGACAGGATTGTGTGGCCCGCAGGTGGCACTTAACATTGGTTGGCCTACTAAGATAAGTCAACTAAAACCTCTATCATCAGATCGACCGCCTCAACCCGGACTACCGGGGAGTCTACAAACTCTCCCAAGGCAAGAACAAATATTGATAAAATCAACCCACTATCTAAGATAGGTGATTGCACTCTGAACTGAAATAGCTACGGTACCGTGCTCTGTAATCTGATCTGTCCCATTAGGGTTTGATAATTTATAATACTATTTATTATATCTTATTGTTTTACCGTGATTCTGTTTCAATTGTAATAACCATAACACTGTAAAAACTGATCTGAATAAACTATAATATGTTGTGGTTCTGTAATCTGTAAATCATGCTATTTTGTAAATGTTGTAAAATATCCTTCTGTGTGTATAATGTAAATCATAATTCTGTAATTTTTGTAAAACATCTTTCTGTATATATATACTGTAAATCATGATACTTTGAAAACTTTGTAAATTCTATATTAAACTGTCATTTACTCATGCCACACAACTAAACAAATAAGACCCATGTGTTGAAATCTGTAAAACTGTATAATTTTTATGCTTTGATTTATTTAAAATCATACTCTAGACCCCATAATCAAATACTATGTTTTACTGATAAAGTTTCTAAATTTTAACTAGCATAGCATATTTCCCTTATCTGATTCCTATGAAGCCTGCTAAAGTTCTAAATCTACACCCCTACGGCGTTCAAAGTTCAAATCCCTGAAATTATATTTTTCCCAAATCAATCAATATTATCAATTAATATTCCCTAGGCCCCAATACTCCAATTTAACCATTAAAACTAATGCTTAACACCCTTACCTCAGTTTTGCAGTGGTGCCTCGAGACTTTAAACTGAAAATCTACTCTACCTACGCTATAAAGAATCTTCCTAGGAACCCTGTGGTGGTTCCTGATCGCCAAAACGGGGCTTAACGGAGCCGGAATCGAAGGAAATTGGAAGGAGGGCGTAGGGTTCGTGAGGGAGAGAGAGAGAGTACTTTTTTTTGTCTCTCAAATGAACTCTCGGGTTGCCCTTAAATTTCAGCACTACCGAGGAAACCGTCGCCGGCTTTCTCATACTCCTAGAAAACCGTCCCCGGTTTTCTCTTTAACTGGTTTGATTTTTACCATTTTACTTGCTATTGACCCACGGTAAACCCCAAAACCGTCGTCAGTTTTCTCTCCTCTCCAGAAAACCGTCGCCGATTTTTCTCCTTTCTCAGTCAAAAATTCATTTTTCCAATTTCTTTTATTTATTATATTTTTTGGGTCTTTACAAAATTACTCTGAAAATATGATGAAATAACATTTGTCTCAATTGTATGTTGTTTCTCCAAAAGGTATGCCTCCTTTATAACATTAAATGGTCCCACAGACATGTTGCATACCTATGTAGTAAATTCTAAAATTAGTAAGAACAACTACATGTAATGACATGTTAGCATGCCCATAAGGATCATTGATATGGCTCCTTGTATCTTAACATGTTGTTTTCCTTCCAAACATCGGCTAAAACTCTATCTTAGGGTATAAGATAAAGTTCTCTAGTGTAGAGATTGACCCTACACGTAACAAAGATTCTAAAGGCTCCTGAGTTGTCTTCAAGGAAAACAAACCAAGTGAAAAAATTTTCATGATACCTATATGGAGGACAAAACCTTATGAAGGTCTCATTACTTCTTCATTCTTCTACAACTTATAGGGATTAGAGCCTAGGTGTGGTACCCATGCAATTTAGTGAAGTGTGTGAACCAGAGCACTTATGAAATGCAAAAGATGCATGAACATGAAAAAGCATATATGACATGATATTTTATTTTACTTCAACAATATACATAACATGAAAACAAAGAAAAACACATAGAACTACACAAACAAAACACACACACAATCACATAAGAGGCAACCCAACTCTCAAAGTCCCCCCCCCCCCCAACAAAGTCACCAAAGTTGTCAACACCGAACATAAATAGCCCGTTTTGGTTGTCAAGATGTTTGGTGACTAAATGAAAACCACATAAGTAAAGAAAACCAAACCAATGGTTCCTTTACTTACCATTTTTGTTTAGAAAATAGAGTCGCCACGTTATTCTAGTTTTGACCAAGCAAAACAAAGGAAAACCTTTTCAAAATAGAGTTTGGTTTGGGAGCATCGTTGTGAATAGTGAAAATAGGGAAGGTAGACCTTTAAACCTTCTTTTAAACGAGATTTAAAAGCTTAATACCCTAAAACACCCATTTAAGAATGGTAACTATAGTTATCTTGTGTGTGTGTGTGTGTGTGTGTGTGTGTGCATGCCCTATTTTAAAGTTCATTTTTAAGAAAAAATTTGAAAATATGGAAAAAAATCATGTTACAACAATTGTTGATCAATCGCACCTAGAGAGCCAGTCGATCACCCGTTGCAATTTTCCCTCCCTTGTTTCGTTTTTGTAGAAAAGAACATCTATCCTTTAACCCCTTTTGAAAAAAGCTTTTGTCGAGTTCATGATAAGGACTTGACCTCGTGGAAACTCTACTATTTTATACCCTTTTAAAAACCATATACATTCACATAATGAGGAAAAAGAAAATAAAGAGAAAAGAAGACGAGGTTATGTTTTTAAATTTATGGTTGAGTCTTCATGTGTAGATTGCCTACATATCCTCCATGAAGGCATCAAACCATTTGTATTTCATAAAAATATTTTTAAACAAGTTTTTAGAAAGCATTTTGATGAAATCTTTAGAAAACTATTTAAAAACACTTGTTTTTTTTTCGTTGAAAAACCTTTGTTTTTAGTTAAAACTTTAATTTTCCAACGAGCACTTTATAATACGGAGATTTAAAACCAAGTTTAAGTTTAAGAAAACACATTTTTTTACCCTCAAGTCACTACATTGGTAATTACTTTGAAAATGTTGTTTACTTGCTTAAACTTGAAAAAAAAAAAAAAAACAAGTGTGGATTTTTGGAGGGTGAACCACAAACGTGCCTTGAAAACTTGTTTTTTGTTTTGAATAACATCCAAAAGTCATGTCATGAATGTTAACTCCAAATTTCTGTGTGAAACTTTGCAAATAATTGAAAACCATCTTGATATCATTTTGAAAATGAAAATTTTGATTTTTTATAGAGAAACCATGAAAACCTTTGGAGTATTAGCAATTAGGCTCAACCAACACACTCCAAAGAGTGTTTAGACTCAAATACAACATGAAAATCCATGAAAAATCTAGAAAAAATGGCAAAAAGTAAGGCTCTAGCTTTGTTGGTTGACCATCTACAATGGTTGGTCGACTATCTCTTGTAGCCCAATAGCTACTTTTTCAAATGTAAAAGAGGCATTCAACCGCACTTGCATGTTGTTAGACTAGCTACGACCAGGGTAAGTCAACTGAACTCTGACAGTCTGATCGGCCCCCTCAATCCATATCTGATGGAGAGTTTGTCCTGACATGGGTACGATCGACCTCATACCACTTACTGTATGAGTAAAGTGGTTGCACTTTGAACTGAATGTCTGTAGCTATGGTATCGTGCTCTACTGAATCTGTTCCATCAGGGTCTGATATTATATAGATAGCTGATATCTTTAACATACTGTTTTACCATGATTTCTGAAATAACCACAACCCCATAGAATTTATCTGAAATTCTAAATTAATTGACTGAAAATCTGATTTTTGTATAATTAAACTATTATCTGTATAACTAAATGTTGGGGCGTTATGGTACTGAAAAACTAATTATTCTAAAATTACCAAAAATATATTTTTCTGAGTATACTATATACTGAAAGTTCTTTATTCTATAAGCATGTAATTAACATGGTATTTCTGTTCATAAACTGTAAACATGGTATTCATGGTTTGTATAAATATGGTATTGTACTCTAATCAACTCAAGCCACACTAATAAATATTATTATAATCAGGCTCTAAAAACCATATATATAATTTGAATAATAACTTGATAATAACCTATATTTTGTACTAAAATCATAATGAAGTTTCCTAACATAGCATGTTCCCCTTACCTAACTACTGGAAAGCTCCTACTGAATATCTGTCATACACCCGCAAGGTTTCCGACTCAACTCCCTAAAAACAACATTCACCTGAACAAAACATCATTATTTCTCTGTCTACTTCATTTCCTATAACTGCTGGAAAGCCTAATTTCGAATAAAAGACCTTACCCTAAACCTGGGGAGAAATTCAACTCGATCCCACCAATGATCCGCTTCGGTAAACTTGGAGAGAACTTTGTCAGGAGCGTCGTGGTGGCCTCAGATTGTCGGTCTGGCGACTGACAGGGCCGAAATCGAAGACAGAGGGGAAGATTTTCGCTGAAGGTTCTGCGATTAAACCCAGTTTAGGGCTATTTATACTGCGGCCTTCGTCGACGAATACCATCTCCTCATTGATGAAATTCAAAATTCGAAAAATAGCTACTCAGTATTTTCTCGTCAACAAAATGCTTCTTCATCGACGAGGCCCTCATGTACCCTCATCGACAAATCCCTTGTGTTCGTCGATGAGGCCCTGGGAAAATTCTTGGGTTATTACCTCAAAAGTGCAATGTCATCAACGAAAACGAAGCGTTCATTGACGAAGTCAGCTGCCCCCTTTTGTTACTGTTTCCATTTCCCTCCCTCTTTATTATTTAAGTACCATTATTCTTTAGGTCGTTACATTCTCCCCTCCTTATAAAATTTCGTCATCGAAATTTACTGTTCATATAACTCATCATCCTTTAAAGGCAAAATGGTCTACTTATTTTATTACCTGCCCTCACTTATGGTGGAAGAATATCATGGTTAAATGGGTAATCTGGGAGATTACAACTATAAAAGAAAATTCCCCCAAAACTAAAATATTACCTATCTTGTACACTGTATTACAATTACACTATGCTAAACAAAATAAAATTACTACTACCCTAATCTATACATCACCGCTGTGTTCACCAAATAAATGGGGATATTTGTAAAGACTCGAAAAATTAAAATGATTGAAATAAAAAAAATAGATAAAATAACAAATATATAAATAAAATGAATGGCGTGGGAAAAATAAAAAAAATTAAAATTAAAGAAATTAAATTAAATTAAGATAAATTAAATAATTAAATAATTAGTTATTAAATTAAACATTTTTACATTGGATAAAAAAAACTAATTAAAATAAGAGAAATATATATATATAAAGTAAAAGAAGAAAGAAGAAGAACAAGAAGAAGAAGTCAAAAAAATTTTTAAAGTACAGAGGCGGCCACCCCCCCCTCTAAAATTCTCCTGCGAGCCTCAGCTCACTCCACCTCCGTCTCTCTTTCTTTCTCAATTTCTTGACGAGTTTGCGACGGATCAGGAAATGGAATGTGTTGTTAGATTCCTGATTCTGCTACCGACATTTCTACTGGAGCAGATTTTTTGTGAGAACGGCTTAGACACTGCTCTTGGAGAAAGGTAATTTTTTTTTCCATTTTCCCAATTTCGCTGTTAATATTGCGGTTAAATCAATGATCGGGTATTACCACGTGGTCCTAATCATGGTTGTCGTTATTTTGGTGTAGGTAAACTTCCAATTGAGGTTTTCTAGGTCCTACACCAAAACGAGAGTGGGATTTGGAAAATTTGGCAATTTGATTATATTTGTGGGTATTATTAATTATTTTGGAATTATGACCATAGGAAATATTTAAATAAGTATTTTATTCAGGAATAATTTATTAGAACTAGGAATTTAATTTCAGGGTTCGGGTGAGCGTCGCAGGTATTTTTCATAGTTCAAAAAACAAGGTAAGGGGAAAAATATGTATTAAATCAAAATTTTTATGAATTTAATGAAAAATAAATTGTGTTATATGTATGTATATATGTTTCGGTATGGGTAAAATGCCAATATTTTAAATTATATTTTTTTGAGTTTAGGGTTGTTTATTAGATATGTATATACGAAAATGAACTGATGAAAGTGGAAAATATTTTCATGATAATTATGTAAAAAATGAAAGGTATTTTCAATTTATAAACATTAAATGTTGGTTAGCTTATTTTACAGGCATTGTATGAATTTTATTGCTAAATGTGTGGCATGAGTAAATGTAAATTTTGTACAAATATATGTTAAATGTATGAGATGTAGGTTAAGTAAGTAATGCATTGTGAATAAAACATGATATGGACTATGTTGCTTGTCTGTGTTAATGCAACTATGTAAACAGCTGAAATATGTTGGGTAAAACAGCTGAAATATGTTGGGTAAAACAACTGAAAGTGGTTGGGTAAATGTGTAACAGCTGAAAAATGCTGGGTAAAACAGCTGAAAGTGGCTGGGTAAATGTGTAACAACTGAAAAATGTTGAGTAAATGTATGATAGCTAAAATATGCTCGGTAAAATAGCTGAAAGATGCTGGGTATGAAATGAAATGAAATGAAAAGGGAAATAAATGAAATGGAAATGAAATGTGAAATGTGAACAATGTAAAAAGGGAAAGAGTCACTTAAAGTGAAATGTAATGCAATGTTAAGCCATAAATAAGAACATATGTGTATGATTGAAGTATCTCAAATGGGCTAATGAACCTAGGGCTCAACTTATCCTTCTTCCCAAACCTCATGATCCCCTTCAATGGTGCTATTTTAGGATATACATCACCCACTTCAAATTCCAATTCCCGGTGGCAAGTATCCGCGTAGCTTTTCTACCGACTCTGTGCTACACTGATTTGATCTTGAATGAGTTGGACTTTATCGTACGCCTACTGAACTATCTTTGGCCCTAAAACTCGCCTCTTATCCAACTCACTCCAATATAAAGGGGAACAACACTTCCTACCATAAGGTGTTTCATAAGAAGTCATGCCTATGCTAGCCTGATAACTGTTGTTATAGGCAAATTCCACCAATGACATATACTGAGTCTAGCTACCCCCAAAATCCAATACACACGCTCGTCACATATCCTTAAGTACCTGAATCGTTCTCTCTGTCTGACCATCTGTCTGAGGATGGAAAGCGATGTTGAATGCTAGCTGAGTCCCCAATGCCTCCTGCAAGCTCCTCCAAAACTGCGATGTAAAATGTGGATCACGGTCCGAGATACCAGCACTCCATGGGGTCGAACAATATCCTGTATGTAAATCTCCGCTAACCTGTTCATAGGGTAGCTAATTATAATGGGCAGAAAATGAGCTATCTTTGTCAGCCTATCAACAATTACCCAGATGACATTCTGATCATGTAGCGCCAGTGGTAGCCCATTGACAAAATTCATGGACACGTGGACCCACTTCCATTCAAGAATGAAAAGTGGCTGCAACTGACCAGCCAGCCTCTGGTGCTCAACCTTAACTTGCTGGCATGTCAAGCACTACTACACAAATTTTGTTATTTCCCTCTTCATGCCACTTCACTAGAAATACTCCCACAAATCCCTATACATTTTCGTACTGCCAGGATGAACAGTGTACAGAAATCTGTGTACTTCTTCTAGAATCGTCCTTATGATGTTGTCATCTGCAAGCACACACAATCTAGTGTAAAATCTCAAAGCCCCATCATCAGAAATACTGAATTCTCCCCCTTGACCATCCTGTATCCTGGCTATCACTTCTTCCAATTCTGGATCATTCCCCTAAGCAGCTTTAATCCTTTCATAAAGTGTAGGCTGTACAACTAGACTGGGAATAAGCACCTGAGGATCATTCTCCACTAATTCCACACCGAGCCCTTCCAAGCCCATTTGAATTGAGTGCTGAACTACTGCTGCTAGTTGTGCTGTATCCTTTAATTTACGGCTCAAAGCATCAGCCACCACATTTACTTTACCTAGGTGGTAACTGATGGTATAGTCGTAATCCTTTATGAGTTCTAACCACCTCCTTTGCCACATATTCAATTCTTTTTAAGTAAAGAGATACTTTAGGCTCTTATGATCGGAAAATATTTCACATCTCTCACCATATAAGTAATGTCTCCAAATCTTCAATGCGTGTACAACCGCAGCCAATTCCAGATCGTGAGTAGGGTAGTTCTTTTCATATTCTTTCAATTGTTTAGAAGCATACGCCACCATCCTACCGTGCTGCATCAATACGCAACCAAGCCCTTTCAAAGACGCGTCACTGTAAATCACATACCCATCACCTCCTGATGGAATTGTTAGAACTGGTGTAGTGATGAGTTGCTGCTTTAGTTTTTGAAAACTCTGCTCGCATTCTTCATCCTAAACGAATCTACCATTTTTCCTAGTCAAACGTGTGAGAGGCCCTGAAAAAGCTGAAAACCCCTCAACAATTCGACGGTAATAACTTGCCAATCCTAAAAAACTTCTAACTTCCTGCACATTCCTTGGCCTGGCCCAATTCACCGCCACGTCAATCTTGTTGGAATCTACTAAAATACCATCTCCTGAGATCACATGGCCCAAAAACGCAACTTGCTCAAGCAAGAACTCACACTTAGTAAACTTGGCATAGAGTTTCTTTTCCCCAAGTGTTTGCAAAACCTATCTCAAATGCACCTCATGATCCTCAAAACTCCTCGAGTACACCAGTATATCATCAATAAAAACTACTATAGACTGATCAAAACACTAGTGAAAAACTCTATTCATTAAGTCCATGAACATAGCTGGGGCATTCGTCAGACCAAAAGGCATAACGAGAAATTCATAGTGCCCATACCTGGTCCTAAAGGTTGTCTTCGCGACGTCCTCTACTTTTACTCTCACTTAATGATACCTTGATTTGAGGTTAATCTTGGAATATACCCATGTACCCTATAGCTGATCAAACAAATCGCCTATACGGGGTAGAGGATATTTATTCTTAATAATAACCTTGTTGATTTCTATGTAATCAATACACATCCTCAAAGACCCATCTTTCTTCTTTACAAACAACACTAGAGTTCCCCATGGCGATGCATTAGGTCTTATAAAACCCCTATTCAACAGGTCTTGCAACTAATCCTTCAGCTCTCCTAATTCAGCTGGAGTCATACGGTAGGGAACCTTAGAAATAGGTGTTGTCCCTAGAGGTAAATCTATAGAAAAATCCACCTTGTGTGCGGGAGGCAACCTTGGTAGCTCCTTTGAAAATACATCTGGAAATTCTCGTACGATTGGGGTATTGTCGAGCTTTGATTCATTCTCCGACGTTTCCTTTACAAAAGCCACAAACCCCTGACTTCCGTCCCGGAGTAGTCGGCTTGCCTGTATAGTTGATACTATTTGCAATGAAGCACGTACACAAGAGCTAACAAACCTGAATTCTTGCTCACCAGGGGGTCTGAATATTACTTCTTTCTGATGGCAATCAATACTAGCAAGATTAATTGTCAACCAGTCCATACCAAGTATTACATCAAATCCACACATCTCAAACACAATCAGGTCTGCTGGTAGCACTCTCCCCTGAATTTCTATTGGATAACCTCTGAGCATCTTTTGACACCATATCACTAACCCTGACGGTGTAGCTACTAACAATTCCATATCTAACAATTGGGTCTCACTTCTAGATAATTTAACGTAGGATGCAGAGACAAATGAATGTGTAGCACCCGAGTCAAATAAAACAATAATTGGATATGATAAAACAGTTAAAGTACCTGTCACCACATCCATGACAGCCTTAGCATCATCTGGCGTCAAAGTGTAAACTCGCGCTGACGCTACATTCCTTTGCTGGCCTCCACGAGGAGCCTGATATCCTCCTCGAACTACCTGATATCCTCCCTGATAGTGCCTGGGAGCTGGAACCTGGTCTTGCGGCCCTAGGCATGCACGTGCCATATGGCCGGGTCTCCCATATTGGTAACATACACCTCTCCCTGCCAGACACTCCCCCGAATGACGTCTCCCGTATGTCTGGCACACTGGAAATGTCTGCATATCCTGGTACTCTTGAGGTCCTGCCGTCTGCCTCTCATCTCCTCTATCACGGCCTCCTCTCCATGAACCCCTATTGGAGCCAGCTTGAAAACCTTGAGGCACAAGCCTCTTCCTTTGACTCTAAGCTACTAAACCCCTTTGAATACCACTCTCAATGATCGCAGCTCTATCCATAACCTCCGTAAATGTCTGAACTCTGAAGCCAATCACCTGCTCAAACAAGTTCTGCCTCAGTCCCTCTTCAAACTTCCTTACCTTTTTCTCTTCATCGAGTGCTAGATGTGGGGCAAAATGCGATAACTTGATAAATCAAGCCGCGTACTGAGATATGGTCGTATGTCCCTGTACCAGATGCATAAACTCTATTGCCTTCGCGCTCCGAATGACAGAAGGAAAATATAGCTCGAAGAATAGCTCCTTGAATCGGTCCCATGTCACTGGTACTGGAATCGGCCTTTGCTCCTCTATCAGTCGTGCTAACCTCCACCAACGCTTCGCCTCTCCTATTAGTTTAAATGCCGCAAATACCACTTTCTATTCATTTGTACAAGGAAGCACAGCTAATGTCTCTTCAATATCATGGACCCAGTTCTCAGCTACAATCGGGTCATCTTCTCCAGCAAAGGATGGGGGCTTCATCCGCGTAAACTGCTCCATCGTGCAGCTACGCTCCCTTGAACTCCTGGCCATCTCAGCCATCACCTATTGGGTGATGCTGCGTAGTACTGCATCTGTATCACCACCCATGCTGGAAGGTCTTGGCCTGTCTCCCCCAGCATTCATGCCACTGCTTCCTGGGTCCATCTTGAAAAACAAGAACACACTTAAGAACCTTATCTCCTGCACAGACCCTATCTATTTCATTCTACTCAAATCCTATATTTATAATTAACTACTTTCCCCAATCTTAATTCAAAATCCAATTCTGCAACCTAGACACACGACCGAACGATAGTTTACTATGATTTTCCTAAAATCGTCACCCTAGGAAAAACACATAAACCACTACGAAAAATCATTTCCTATACTCTGGTATTGCTTCCGCTGCATTCTAAAGTCTACAAAACCTAACAACCTAGGCTTTGATACCAAATTGTAACATCATGCTAAATTAATTGAGATTTCCCTTACTTTTTTTTTTTAATAATAATAATTACTGTGAAATTCCACTGCTCTGATACCACAATGTAACAACTTGCTAATAAAATAAAATATTTTCCCCTATTTTAATACCAAACATTAACCTACATAGCGGAAAGCCACATACATAAACATAACCACATAAATTACAATACCAAAGCGTCTATTTATCCTATAAATTATACATATATCACTGTTCTCCTCAAAACTATTCCCTACTGATGTCAGGGCATACAAAAATACTACCCATAAATACTACTCACCCTTAAGAGGGCAGACTAACAGCCTCTCTACCTACGAGCCTGATCCACTCGCCTAACTGGTTCACCTAAAAAATAATTCAACACTGGGGTGAGACGACGCTCAGTAAGACGAAACATGCTATTACTAGTGTGTGGCTACTAAGTTATATTTCTATATAAATAATTTGATTTAAAAATAATATCATGGATAACTGAAATTGTAAATGTTGGTATAAATAACATATATTAAAACTATATAAATTTACTTATCAAAATACTACTACTATTTCTAGAAATCTACATACACTCGTAATATTTGAGAAAATTTCCCTGGATGGCTGTATGTCATGATTTAACCCCTCATGACAGGGTTGTGCGGTCTGAAGGCAGGACTTATTTTGGCTGGTCGACCAGGGTAAGTCAACTGAACTCCGACAGTCAGGCTAAGGACCCTAGTGGGTATTTTATCAGGAACCCAAATAAAATGATAAATAGTTTGTAGTTTAGAAAATGTGAGTATGAAAATTATTCTAGATATTTAGTAGATTGATTGGGAGATATATGTGCATAATTTCGGGGTTTTGAATTATGAACGATGTGGGCGTGAGTTAAGGATCGGTAGACGAGTTCAGTTAGTCAGGTAAGGGAAATATGCTATGCTAGTAATTTTTAAAAAATTTACCAATAAAATATAAGTATATTGGGATATGAATTTTGGATGTTCTATAACCTGAAATTATGTGTTTTCAGGAAAATTCTACAGATTATAAATTATTTTGTATTGTCAAAAATACATACAGGTTACGAAACATGGATTTAAATACTGTTTACAGTATAAGGGTTTTATTTATTTAATGGTGTGGCTTGAGTTAATATCAGTTCAGTACAAAATATATACATTTTTCAGAGTATCATGGTTTTTAGCATATATATATATAACAGAATCATGAATTACAAAATACACACAGTAAGATATTTTATAGCATTTTTCAAAATACCATGATATACAGATTACAGAACCATAATGATTAAATATTTCAGTTTATTTAGATTAGATATTACAGTTTATTCAGTTCAACTTTTACAGTGTTATGGTTATTACAGTTGAACATAATCATGGTAAAACAGTAAGATAAATATAAATTAGTATTATGCAGTATCAGACCCTAATGGATCAGTTCAGATTTTAGAGCACGGTACCGTAGCTATTTTAGTTCAGAGTGCAACCACATATCTCAGATAGTGTGTGGATTTATTAGTAGTCGACTGTGCCTAGGGAGGTACTACAGACTCCCCGGTAGTCTGGGTTGAGGCGGCCGATCTAACCAGGGAGATTTTAGTTGACTTATCCTGGTAGGCCAACTAGTGTTAAGTCTTGCCTACGGGCCACACAACCTTATCATGAGGGGTTAGATTATGACATACAACCATCTCGCGAAGTTTTCAAATTTATTTACATATATATAGATTTACAAATTAACATCTGATACAATTATAGTTATTAGAAGTATGATTAAATAGAAAAATCATATATTGTAGTTGTATTTTAAGCTACATAGGTGTGAGTTATACTGTATATTATTTTACATGCTATCTCAATTTCAGTTGTTTAACTGTATATTATTCATGTAAATTCACCTGCCACATACTAGTAATAACATATTTCGTCTTACTGAGAGTTGTCTCATCCTAGTAATTTAAATATTTCAGATGATCCAGTTAGACGAGCAGATTAGGCTCCGTCGTAGAGGGGATATTTGTATTGCCCTATCTGCAGGATAAGTGTTTTAGGAAGATGTATTTTTAAGTGGTTTAGGAGGTCCGAGGGATGTTTCTGGAGTGATGTGTATGTATATTTTGGGGATAATACTGAAATTCTTGTATTGTAATAATGGTATTATGATTTTATGTTTTTCGCTGCATAGGTATGTTATAGTAGATTTTATTAGGAGTATCAAAGTAATATGATTTTATAGTATAAAAAAAATGGCATAAATTTTTAGGTCTTTACACAATCGATTGCCTGAAGAGGCTGATTGACCACTATTGGGTGGCACCAAACTAAAGAAGGGAAAAAAAGGCTATTTGACTACCAAAAAGTGATCAGTTGACTGCCCTATGCTTTTTTTCTTTTGTATTTTTAGCTTAATTTTTCATATATTCAACTTGGTCTCTTTATTTTGTTAGGTAAAAAATGACTATTGGTAACATCTTTTAAGGTTGATCCTCCAACTTGGTTGAAATTGCATCTTATGTTTCACTTTAGTTACCTTAAGCCACTCAACACTATCATTGAAGATCCAAGCAAAAGTCAATCAACTAGAGCCCCAATGAAGACGTTACAGCTTGGCAAAAGAGTAGTTGAAGTCATACTTGCGGATAGATAGTTCACGTCATCAAGGAAGAAGCAACACAAGTTCTTAGTGAAATGGAAATGCCTTGGAGACAAATAAATCAACTGAATTTCAGCAAAAGACATGCTACTATTCGTGAACCAAGTTGAAGAGTACCTTTCATCAAACTCTACAAGGACATCGACTGTATAAGTGGGGAGTGCCATAAGCCAAGCTTCCTTAGGGCATCTGCTTGCCTGTGATTGCTTTTCATGTGTGCATGGGATGGATTACATAATGTAAATACTAGTATAGGTTTTACGCTTTGAATGTGTTTATTTTTTAGTGTAGGATTGGACTATGACTCCTCGTACATTTAGATTTTTCTTAGTGCCCAAGCTAAAATAACATATAAAGCTTTTCAAGGGAGGGTGCGTATTCATTGGTCCTGTAAAATTCACTAGCATTGTTAAATGTGTTTAGCCTACTTGCATCCCTTTCTAGACACATGTTGATTAAAGAAGAGTTTGTTAATGAATTATGTTACTTCAATGTTTACCGCTTGCTCGCCATTTGCTTCCATGAATTGCTTACTACTTTCACTTTACTCAACTATTGTGAATGTGTAGTGTTGGTAAATTGCGATAACCTTTAGTGGATTAGTTAAATAAGAGTGCTTTAACTAATACCACACAACTTTTCACAAAGTGTGAAATGCTCGACCTCTAAGACCAAGCTATGATGTATTTTTGACCCCCATCACCAAAAGTAGCCTAGAAAAGGAGCTATTGGGGGAGGCACTAAATTCGAGAGGTCACTTAGAGAGAATGTAATACTCAGAAAGAAGTTTGAAATATTAATCAATCTAATTAATCAGTAGGCTTCCTCCTGAGGTAATAACTTGAACAAATCGCTTTGATGTGGAGGACACATCTCAAGGTGATAACCATTGTAGATAGCCTTGAAGATTAGGCCACCTATTAAGGTGATATGTAAAAAGTGAGGCAATAAGTTCTAAAAATTTCAATTTTGTATGCTATGTTTGAAAGGAGAAATGGAGAATATAATAGCAGGTAAATATGAATGAAATGGTCATTCTTGTTTCACATCATTTGACAATTCCAATTTTGATAATGGAAATGGATGACGAAAATATTCAAGGTTGAGTAGGAAGTTTACAAATCCAAGCTAAATATTGTTTATTTTATAATTGTTTATAATTAATGTTTATTTTTTCACATATATTATCAAATATTTAATTAAATTTAAATTTTTTTCGTAAATTAACCATTATTAAATTGTCATTGTTTTTTTTTTAATGAAAGTTATATTTCAAATTATTAAATTATTTTAGGATCAGGAAGTCACTCTCTAGTTTCTATCTGAATCTTATTTTGGGAAAGAATGAGCAAGACATGAGCACTTGGACAACATGCTTATCGTCATTTTTATGTAGAAAATAATCAACATTAAGTAAGAATGGACACTATCCACTTAAGAAGGCCTATCCAAACATGAAAATGAAATGAAAAGAATAGATGCATACTTCATTCCATTATTTTATTGTATATTAAACATGACATAAATATTGATGTGTGTGTGCTGAATATGACATAAATATTAATGTGCGTGCGTGTGTGGGGTTTTTCCATTATGTACATTCTTCAAAATTTTACCATGAGAATTAAATAAAAATTATTCTTGATGTCTTCCATGAAAATGGGATTGCGAGACTTTATAAAAGAGTGTTGCTATTCACCATAAAAAAATATATGACAAGAAAAATCACAAGTTTCTATGACATCTTATTATTTATTTGAATTAGTTAAGAGTTTGTTTGTTATCATTTATATTTTTTTTGTATTTTTACTTTTGTTTTAGTATAGTATAAAAGTAAATTATGAAAACGTGCTTGTTTATATTACCAATTGTTTATTTCTGCTGTTGGTTTTCAATTGTTTGCGAAAATTAAAAAATAAAATTATGATTTTCAATTTATTTGCAAACTTGTTGTCAAAATATTTTAATATCCAAGATTTTTTTGATTAAATCATCCATTTTATACAAACCTAACTTTTTATTTTTAATTAAAATAAAATAATCATATGAATTTAAATATAATCTTAAAATTAAAATAAAAATGTCCATAAAATTTTAAACAATATGTAGCATTTTTAATTTTTAATTATATATATATTATAATTTAGATAAAAATGTCCATGAAATTTTAAAATATTATGTGTAGTATTTTTTAATTTTTATTATTTTAACCATATTTTTAATTGTTCTTTAATCCAAAAATTAAAATTTAATTTATTTTTATTTTAAAAATATTAATCAAAACAAATTGTTGGGCTTTAATTTTTAATTTTTAATTTTTGATTTAGTGTTCATAATTTTTGTTAATAATATTAAAAGAATCCTAACCTTTTTTGCTTGATTAATTCTAACAAATCGTTAAATGTAATTTTTTTTTGGTAATAAATAGAGTTTTTCTTCATAAAAATATTATTGATTCGGCAAACCAATTCTAATCCTGAGATCCAACTTATAGCATGCGCTCCATCCACCGACCGCGTTCCTGGTCTCCACTTGCCCTACCCTCTGGCGGGTTTGCGCGCGCTACTCCGTTTCCGTTCCATCCACAAGGTAATGGCCAACGGCAACGCCCACAGCTAACGGGCAGGTGATCCTCTGTGTGTGTCATTGGGAACTTAGCGTTGGTAAGGAGAAAAACTTCATACTTGTGGTATATAAGTTTCTTGTTTACAAATTTAATCTTTTTTTTTTTTTGTAATCTGTTTGTACCCAATCAAATTATTTTAACTTTACATTTACAGAATATATTTTGAATCTCGAATTTGAATTTAGATAAATTTAGACAAAATCTAATATAATTTTGTACTACACAAATCTGAATTCAAAGTCTCTTCCAAACATAGAGTAAAAGTATTTGAGAGGACTGAGATTTGTGCAAAACTCCGCATCATTTCTGGATTTGCATGATTCAACTGGTGACTGAAGCACATAGTGGAGTGGTTGTATCTCAAAATTTCTATCTTACACGCTTATGTCTTATTCTTTTGTTGACTGTGATTGCTTGACAGTTATTTTAAGACTGACAGTTGCATTGTGAGCTCTGTATGTGCGCGCGCGCGAGCACACGCGTATCCCATTGATTTACTGTTTATGCGTGGTTTGCAATTTGCTGGAAAATGGCTTGTGCATATTGTGTTTGCACAATGTGTTTGTGCAGTCTTACTTTCACTTGGTTTTTGGTTTTTGCTTTCTAGAACTGCATTAAATGACTAGTGCACATTTTGGTTATTTTAGGAGTTTGAATTTCATAGATTTGGATTTGTTGGATTGGGCAAAACTCTCTTCATTGCGTTTGGCATTTTATCCAGTTCCACCTTTATCCAAACCAAGGTTTGACAAAGCTCCCAAACATGGGGTTAATATTGATGTTTGGACATTTGGTTATTTAATTTGCAAACATAGACAATTTGAGTGTAAGGTTGAAACAATGTAAATTTTTTGGTGTATGAGATACACATAAAATTGAAGCTAGGGTGTATTAAACTATTAACACAACTTTCTCTGTGAAAACTCCATACCCCAAGGAAAATCATGCAAACTCAAAGGGACAGCTCTTGAAGAAAATTAAGATATTTTTAAAAATGATTCTTTAATATTTAATTGACGTAGCAAGATATATTGCTTTAAACCAATAAGCAATAGGCTTCTTCTTGCTATATCTATGGAAATTGGAAGTGATGTGGAACAATCATTGGAAGCCATTTGAAATTAAATACATACATTTATTTTTGTACCTTGACCTAATGATGATTGCTCATCAGTGATTGGCCAAATTTACTTTGTAAAGGCTACGAAACACTGACAAACACTGACACTCCTGAAAGCCTTGAATAGTATTTGACATGTGTTTGATACCAATAGATGCTCAACACAGCCCAAGACATGTTGGAAATTATTCTAATTGTTTTTCCATTTTGAATTTTCGGATATCTTTGAGACATGGTTGGACATGGAGGGATGTAACTTGGTGTTATGGACAAAAACACTTCACATCGTTTAAAGGGCCATGCAGTACTAGTTGTATCACACAAATTTAATTAGTTAGCCATAAACTACGGATTCATCACATGAACAAGTTATCAAGCATCAAATACATTAGGTGGAAGTAGCGAGCAATCAAGTAAAACAAAAGTCAAATGGTAAAGCGTAAAAGCTTTCACAATTCATAGTATCACTATCACACCTCCATTGGCAACGTGTATTCAGCGAGAGATGCATGCACGCTAAACATGTTTACAATAGTTAGTGAGTTTTACTTGATTGGTGAATACTCACCCTTTCCTAAAGAGCTTTCTATGCAAATCGAACTCTAGCACGAGGAAACATCAATATGACTGAGGACTGATACTTTCCCTTTTCCCCAAGGCAATACTCAACCTAATGAGTACCATTTGCATGATGGTTTCCCTCCCACTATGGACAAGACAAATGGCTACATCAAGTGCTTGAATAGGTTTGGATGGTGACATTCTCCCCTCTTATGTAGTTGAAAACCTCGTAGATTTTGATATTCAATACTCTTCAACTTTATCCACAAACAATAGCATGTCTTCCATTGACATCCAATAGCAGATTTCTTTATATTCGAGGCCTTCTAGTTCACTAAGAAATTATGCCATTGTCACCTTGATGATGTGGACTTGAAGATGTCTTTAACTTATTGTCTGGTTGTGAGGTCTTTAGTGACGTGAGATTGCTCTGCTTAACTGACTTCTAGTTGGATCTTCAATCCAATGATGAATGATTTGAGGTAATTGACATGAAATACATAGTGCATATTCATACAAGGTGGAGGATAACTTATAAAAGCTTTCCTATTTTGGCTAAGATGGGGACTGGTCCTTTATACTAAAGTAGTCCTTTATATCGACACCATAGTGACTTGGTGATGGAGCTAACAAGCATCGAGTTACCCACATTGAAGTGTAAGGCTTGTCTTTTGATTTGCCCACTTTTTTGTTTGCTTGGAAGCTTTCTCCATGTAGGCTTGGGGAATCTCCACGTTTTGTGTCTTTTTTTTTGATGAAGATGCACACCGTTTTCTCTACGATTCATCCATTCTGTGATGTTACAATGGCCAATAACATGCTCAAAATGAATCTTCTTGGTTGTTGAACTCTTTTAGGCGTTGAAACAAAACCTAGCCATGTTGAGTACAATGAGTAGATTCAAGTAGGCATGTTTGTGGTTTGGTTACCTAAACCAAATTGAAGGTTTTGGTTTGGTGTTTTTGTGAATGGAAACTAATCCGAACCCTTCGGTTAATCAATGATTTGGTTAACCAACGATCTGGTTAACCAATGGTTCGGTTATCTGATCCGAACTAATTTTTGAACGAGTACAATTTTTTAAAGAAAAATGAGATATTTGACTTGGGGTTTGATGTAATGTGCGCATTTACACTTTATTTATATAAATTAATCACCCAAAAAAAAATGTATGCGTACTATTTTGTAACTTTAAAATATATTATATACATTATTATATAATAGTATAGAATATAAATTGATACACTCAAAATTGACAAGTATGCCCATAGGGGTGGATAGTTGTAAGGCCAACATTGGACAACATTTGATGTCTCGCATAACCGCCTTTAGGTTATCTATAACCCCTAATGCAGTTACAAGAGTTACTATTGATGTCCTGCATAACCGCCTTGAGTCACCCATAACACCCCCTAAGCATAATGGAGAGTCACCCATAACCTCCCTAAGCATAATGGCGAGTCACCCATAACCTCCCTAAACATAATGGCGAGTCCCCTAACTCCTCTAAGCATAATGGCACGCTCATAAATTTCAAGTTGAAGGGGAGTCTGCCTTCACCACTATGTAAAGGGGATCTCAGGAGGAGGTAAGTATCTCATTCTCACTTACTCTTCACTTACTATTGCAATTTGAACCTCCCATTCCCTAACTTAGGCATCGAGGTGATCCCCCGGGATACACCCAGTGTCCTCCAAGCCATCTTTGTTTGGTTTTTTTTAGGTGGTTGCGGTCTAAGGATGATTTACGAAAGTTGTTCGATTTTTGGCAGCAACAGTTGGCGCCGTTTGTGTGAACCTTTGGGAGGTTTTCTATCCTTGACCATGACTATGTTGCATAACTCCAAATCAGAACTCGCACGGGGAAACCGATCACTTTAGTCAGTTCATTCCACTTTAATAGATAACCTAAGTGTGCCACTGAGTGACTTTATAGCATTCCAAAAAAAGGGTGGAAGACATGTTCACTATGATTTTGCATTTAAAAAAAAAGATCATAGGGAGCATGGTTCGGAGGCTAACTAAATAGAAGTAGTGTCTGACGGGAAGGCAGCTGCCCCATAAGAAGTTGTTGTGAAGGCCTTAGATATGGTAAATAAGGTAGAAGATGCAAATAGTGTGGGCAACTTATAGACTCACGATGTGCGAACCCCAGTGGCGTGAACTCCAATGGCAGGAATCCAAATGATGTGAATCCCAACGGTGTGGACATGCCTAGACCAACAACGGCTCATATGATGAGTACCATTCATGAGGCCTCGAAAATTTGCTCAATTGATGAGCACAACTCATGAGGCAACAAAAGAGTGAGCACAACTCACTAGTATTGGCCCATCTAATGAGCACCGCTCATGAGACCCTGATGACTTGCCCATGAGGCACAAAGGAGTGGGCATGACTCACCTATAATGACCCATCTGATGAGTACAACTTATGAGGTCCTGAAAACTTGGCCACTTGATGAGCACGGTTCATAAGACAACAAATGAGTGAGCACAACTCACTTATAATGACCCCATCTGATGAGCACAACTCATGAGGCAACAAAGGAGTGGGCATGACTCATCCATAATGGCCCATCTGATGAGTACAACTCATGAGGCCCTGAAAGTTTGCCCACTTGATGAGTACGGCTCATGAGGCATAGAGCAGTGAGCACGACTCACTTGTATTAGCCCATCTAATGAGCAGAGCTCATGAGGCTCCATAGGCCTGCCCAAAAATTTATTACTACTTTCGAATAAGAGAAATTTATTTCAAATATTTGAGAGTAATTGGGAGGGAGGGGGGAACTGAGACACCCAAAATTGACAGGTATGTCCATAGGGGTGGATAGTTGTAAGGCCAACATTTGACAACATTTAATGTCTTGCATAACCACCTTCAAGTTATCCATAACCCCCAATGCCGTTACTAGAGCTACTATTGATGTCCTCCATAACCGCCTTGAGTCACCCATAACCCCCCTAAGCATAATGGCGAGTCACCCATAACCTCTCTTAGCATAATGACGAGTCACCCATAACCTCCCTAAACATAATGGCAAGTCACCCATAACCCTCTAAGCATAATGGCACGCTCATAAATTTCAAGTTGAAGGGGAGTCTTCCTTCACCACTATATAAAGGGGATCTCAGGAGGAGGTAAGCATCTCATTTTCACTTACTCTTCACTTACTATTGCAATCTGAACCTCCCATTCTCTAACTTAGGCATTGGAGTGATCCCCCGGAGTACACCCCGGGTACTCCAAGCCATCTTCGTTTGGTTCTTTTCAGGTGGTCGCAGTCTAAGGACAATTTATGAAAACTGCTCAATTTTTGGCATTAACATAAATAATACATATCGTAAAGAAATACATGTAGTGGTTTGGTTCAGGTAAGCATCGGTGTATGAACTTATAAATCGAAACCAAACTGATAATTGAAAATCGTAAAAAAATGAACCGAAACCCAACTAAACAAATCAGTTAACTGAAATTTAGGTTTGGCTTGGTTTGGTTCGGATTGGTTTTCAAATATTTTTGAAGAAACCTAGATTCAACCAACTCTTTTGGTTGGCGGGGTAAGTACTTTTCTAGTAGCCCATTGAATTTCTTTTTTTGACCATGAGTTTGTGCCTCTTGGGGCGATAACTCGAAGAGACTCAACTTGTGAATTATATGAATAGTTTTGATTAGAAGTTTCCTATGAACATGGTTTTAAATAGTGGTAGCGGGTAGTAGAACGTAATAGTAATGGGTGTAACGGAAAGCGGGAGTAGTGAATGTTATGCAATGTGAAGCAGGTGTAATGATTGTGAATTTTTTGCAAGGACACACAATCTAATGTATATTGGTGTATTTGCATGTGTTAGAGGTTATTTATGTATTTTATTATTATTATTATTATTATTAAATGGGTTTGTATGTTAACTAGTGAGAGTTAGTAAGGGAATTATTGTCATTGGAATGTGTTTAATTTGTATTATAAATAGAGAGAAATACCTATTTTCAAGTTAGGTCATTCATTTTAATCAGAATCTCAACATGGTATTAGAGCATGATCCAACCTTAAGTCTATTATACTCGGCCATCACCAAAAAACAGATTACCGACCTTGCCCTTCTCAGATCCACCTCCACCCTTCATTATTTCACAAAACCAACCATATAGCCAAAAACAACCCTTCGAAGCCTACCCCTACAAAACCCCATATTCGGAAAAGGCCCCATGTGCCGCCACATGCCAGCCAACTGCCGATAGTGCCGACCCTAAGCACCGGCGTGTGAGAGAGTTTCTAGCCACCTTTTTCTTTTTGACTTTTTTTTTTCCTTTGTCATTTTCTGATTCCTTCTCTAGACAATATTTGTTGGGCATGTTTTTTGCTAAGATATACAACCTTTTTCGACCATGCACTTGCGCTAATTCGTTAATTTCTGTTTGATGTTTGTAAAGGCTTCTTTGTGGGTTTCTTGGAATAGTGGCAATGTTCATAAGTCAACTTAGGAGGATGTGGCAATGCTATATCAATAAGTGAGTTGTTCACCTTGTCCGTGGTTGTGTTGATGCTTCACGTAGTTTGCGATTGTCCCGATTAGTTTTGATTGTTCTTCTTGTTTGACATTGGTGTGGTTGTAAGTTTGTGAGTGTGTTATGGAATCTATGAATCCCAAAATTATGTTTCCTACATTGCTGCTACAAATAACGACTCAAACGTTGGATGGAAAGAATTATGTTCAATGGTCTAAAGCTGTTTGAGTTTATTTAGCAGATTAGGAAAATCTGACCGCTTGTTCCAGTTTGATCCTTTTGATGAGAAAAGAAAAGAAGTGTGGATTCAAGAAGATGCCTTGATAGTTTCCCTTTTGTGGAATTCGATGGAGCCATAGATTGCATGGATGTGTTTGCATCTAGATGTGTGTAAGTAGATTTGGGATTATGCCAAGCTTCTATACTCTAGTAACATTACACATGTATGATTTATACCAGGAGTACTTTTAGTTACAACGAGGAGATAGGAGCATTGTAGATTATTTTGGAGAGATGAAGCGTATGCATGAGGTGCTTAATGTCTTGCAACCTATAATTGTTGACATTCATGAGATGTAGAAGCCGAGAGAGTAGATTACAATTCTTCGGGTTCTAGTGGGCTTGAGACCTGAGTTTGAGGTAGTCTGGTCCCAGATACTTAGTAGTGCTAAGCTGCCTTCATTTGCCAATGTTTATTCTTGTGTCCTTCGTGCTTCCTTTAGCACACATTTTCCTGCTCTTGCATTTGGCTCTGAGAGGACAGCCTTTGCTACACAAGGTGATTCTAGTTATCTACTGGACAACCGCAAAAGTTATCAAGGTGGTTCAAGTGGTGATGGTGGCAGAGATGAACGAGGTAGAGACACTTCTTGCAGGTGCACTCACTGTGGATGGAATAATCATACTATTGAGCAGTGTTGGAATCTCCACGGTATACCTTCACTTGTTGCCAATGCAACCACCACTGACTTCACATCTTTGGGGGCAACCAATGCTGTTGCCATTGACTCCACACCTTTGGGGCTGAGTGGGGGGCAACATACTGTATCCATGTCAGAGGAAGAGTATTCCAAGTTCCAGCAGTATCAAGCGTCACAACAAGCTTCTCTTCCCATTACATCTCTTGCCCAAATAGGTAATCCCATATTATGCCTATCATCTAGTACTTCTTGTCCTAGTCCTTGGGTCGTAGACTACGCAACCACTAATTATATCACAGGTATACCTAGCTTCTTCTCCACTCTTCAATATCGTGTAAATTTACCTTGCATTACTCTTGCTGACGGATCCACCACTGTAATTGGTAATGTAAATCACACTTATTCTATTTCTCTTCCTTCAGTTTTTAATATTCCAAAATTTCCTTTCAATATTATGTCCGTTAGCAAGATTACTAAATCCATGAATTGTTCAGTAACATTCTTCCCTAATTTTTTGGTTATTCAAGATCTGAAGATGAGGAAGACGATGGCGGAGGGCGTGAAGCTGGTGGACTTCATCACTTTGAGCCACTATCTCCTTCTACTGCCTGCACTGCTGCTGCCATTCCTCTCCAAATTCATTGTCATTTTGGTCTTCCTTCACTGGAAAAATTTTAATGTTTTGTTCCTGATTTGAGTTTTGTGTCTAGTCTTGATTGTGAGTCTTGTCACTTGGAAAAACATCATCGTTTCCCTTTCGCTTCCCGAGTCAATAAATGGGTTGCAAGCCTTTTCATGTTAGTTCATTTTTGATGTTTGGGGTCCTAGTAGAGTTGTGTCCAAGTTCAGTTTCTAGTACTTTGTAACCATTGTGGATGATTATTCGAGAATGACTTGGCTATATTTAATAAAAGATTGTTCCGAGTTATTTCATATATTTTGTGCCTTTTATTATGAAATAAAGACTTAATTTGGTTTGCCAATTTGAATACTTAAAAGTGATAATGCTAAAGAGTATTTCAGTGCAAAATTCATTACTTATATGACTCAGTTTGGTGTTGTCGATCAATCATCCTGTGCCCACACTCCTTGACAAAATAGGGTTGCAGAGAGGAAAAATAAACATATCCTTGGAATTACTCACTCCTTTCTTTATCAAATGCATGTACCTAAAGTATTTTGGAGTGATGTTGTACTTACTACTTGCTATCTAATCAACATGATGCCATCCTCTATTCTTAATGGTAAAATTCCCTACTCTATTCTCTTTCCTAATTCACCTTCATTCTCTTGCCCTCCTCGTATATTTGGGTGTGTGTTCTTTGTTCATCAACTCCTCGGGTGTATAAGTTGGATTCTCGTGTTATAGAATGTGCCTTTTTGGGCTACTCATATACTCAAAAGGGATATCATTGTTATAGTCCTGTGCTGCGTCGCTTCTTTGTTTTTGCCGATGTTACTTTCTTTGAGTCTACACCTCACTACACCCAGCCCTTGAGTGTTTCTAAGTTCAATGAGTCTCTTCCTTTACCTAATCTCCCATATTCTACTTTGCTGTCCTTGCCCAACCAACCATCTGAATCTCCATGTAGCTTGAGTCCTTCTCATTGTCTTGATCGCCCTAATTTGCAGGTGTATTCACAGTGGCAGTTCCAAGGAAGAGAATCTCCTTAAGCTTCGACTACTGCGCCTTTGGTTTCCTCGTCTGATGATCATATTTTCCATGATGTTGATCCTCTTCTTGCTATTCAGAAAGGTAAATGCACATGTACTCAACATCCCATTTCCAACTATGTTTGTTATGACTTCTTATCACCCTTCTATTATTGTTTTGTTACTACTCTATCATCTACTACCCTTCATAAATCTGTTTCGGAAGCCTTAGCCCACTTTGGGCAGAGGAATGCTGTTGTTGAAGAGATGAATGCTTTATAAGACAATGGCACTTGGGGCTTGGTATCTCTTCGTTCTGACAAGTCTATGGTTGGTTGTTGTTGGGTTTACATGGTTCTGTGGCTCATGTAAAGGCCCATCTTGTTGCTAAGGGGGTATACTCAGGCTTATGGTTTGGATTATTCAGGCACTTTTTCTTCGATTGCCAAACTTACATTAGTACGCCTGTTCTAAACGAACCAAGGCCAATCCGAATTGATCTTGTAAGAGATTCCTACAGAACGAATACGTTTATTTTTTAAATGATTCATATCGTAACGTGTACCCATTCTTAATTTCAGTCCAATCAAATGATCCACAACCGCCAACATGAGGTGGCGGCACTTCCATTCTTAGAGGGAGGTCTTGCATGAGTAGACGCACGTAGGCAAGCAAGTAGGAAAATAATCTTTATCTGCAACAAGCATATAAAGCTTTGAACATCTCCTTGGCTACTACTTGTCACTAGCCTTTGCATAAGCTAGATGTGAAGAATACCTTCTTGCATGGTGACCATGAGGAGGAGGTGTATATGGGGCAACCACTTAGGTTTGTTGCTCAGGGGGAGTCAGGCTTAGTGTGTCGGCTCAAGAAGGCACTATGTGGTTTAAAATAGTCTCCCAGAGCTTGTTTTGGTCTTTTTAGTGCTATAGTACTTGAGTTTGGTCTTCGACGGTGTGCAGTTGATCATTTTGTGGTTTATCATCATAATTCATTGTGTAGGATCCTTCTTGTTGTTTATGTGGATGATATTGTTATTACAGATGATGATGATAAAGGTATTTAGAGTCTAAAGCTTTTTCTATAGACTAAGTTTCAAACCAAAGATTTGGGATCATTGAAATACTTCTTGGGTATAGAAGTATCTAGATCGTCACAGAGGAAGTATGTTCTTGATTTGTTGGATGAAACTGAATTGTTGGGATCTAAACCAGTTGATACACTCATGAATCCTAATTGCAAGTTAGTGCCAGATTTGGGTGATTTGCTACCTAATCTTAGGACAATATTGGAGAGTTGTTGGAAAATTGAATTATCTCACAGTCACTTGGCCGGATATATCTTTTGCAACAAGTGTTGTGAGTCAATTTTTAGATTCTCTGAGGACAAGTCATTAGGATGCTGTAATTCACATCTTGAGATTTCTCAAAGGTGCACCCGGGAGAGTATATCATGATCAAGGTTGCACTTATATCCACTGATATATAGTTGCACATTTGGCTGGGTCGTCTTCTAACTGGAGATCCACAATTGGGTACTATATCTTGGTTTAGTGGTAGTTTGGTTTTTTGGAAGAGTAAGAAACAAACGGTGGTGGCTAGGTCAAGTGCTAAATCTGAATATAGTGCTATGGCTTACACTACTTGTGAACTATTTTGGTTGAAGAACATGTTGGAAGAATTGAGTTTTTCACATTCTCAACCAATGAAGTTAATGTGTGATAATCAAGTTGCTCTTCATATTGTGTCCAACTTGGTCTTCCATGAGCAAACAAAGTACATTGAAGTTGATTGCCACTTTGTTCGAGAGAAATTTGTGCAAAAGCTCATTACTACCGCTTGTGTGAAGTCTGATATGCAGTTTTTGTTAGTTTTGGTTTGAATTATCTCTGTTAACATCCCCCATCAAATTGATGCTGGTAAATGAAAAGCATCAATTTGTCAACCAAGAACTGATATTGGTGCCGAGAAAGAGCTTTAGTGAATATGTCTGCAGTTTGTCGTTCGGTGGAAATGTGAGGAAGAGTAATCACTTGTTTGTCAAAAGATTTACGTATGGAATGGCAATCGACTTCGATATGTTTTGTACGCTCATAGAAGACAGAATTAGCGGCGATCTGAATAGCACTGGTATTATCAGCATGAAGAGGAGTGGAATGAAGCTGAGAAAAACCAAGTTCACCCAATAACCCACATAGCCATGTGATCTCAGAGCATGCGGAAGACATAGCACAATACTCAGACTCAGTGGAGGACTTGGAAACTTTGTCTTGCTTCTTTCTCTTCCAAGAAATGAGTGCATTGCCTAAGAGCATGCACCAGCCAGTAACAGAGCGACGAGTATCCGCACATTCGGCCTAATCAGCATCACTATACCCCACCAACTGTAAGGAAGATTCCTTAGGAAAGAACAATCCGTGTGTAGAGGTTCTCTTCAAATGTCGGATAATGCGGTGGACAACGGCTAAATGAAGATGTCGAGGAGACTGCATAAATTGACTAACTTGCTGTATAGCAAAAGAAATATCAGGACTAGTAATCGTTAAGTAGTTCAAACTCCTAACAAGCTGCCGATATAAGGATGGATCTAATAGAAACTCGCCTTCCTCTTGACGAAGCTTAAGATTTACCTCCAAGGGAGTAAGAATAGAATTACCCGATTGGAGACCAGCCAATGAAATCACTTCCTGCGTGTATTTGTGCTGGTGTAACAACATACCAGTTGGAGTAAGCTGCACCTCAAGGCCAAGAAAGTATTGCAGGAGACCAAGATCTTTTATGTGAAAAGAGGCCTTGAGATGCTGTTGTAATTGCTTACTTAACTCAGTATCAAAGCCAGTAATTACAATGTCATCAACATATACCAAAAGCAATACAATTCCTCCAGAAGTCTTGCGAAGAAAAAGAGAGGAATCAAGCTGACTCTAAGTAGAATGAGAAGCAAGCAAGGTAGAGCGAAATTTATCAAACCATGCACGAGGAGCCTGATTCAGACCATACAAGGATCGGCGTAGCCGACAAACCTCTGAGGAAGGTGTAGCAAACATGCCGGGGGGTTGGAGACATAGATTTCTTCCTTCAAATCCTCGTGTAGAAAAGCATTCTTCACATCCATCTGTCGGAGAGACCACCCCTACGACGCAACAAGTTCCAAGATAATCGGCGCAGTAGTTATTTTGGCAAAAGGTGCAAAGGTCTCTTCATAATCAATACCATACTTCTGCTAGTTCCCAAGAGCCACGAAACGGGCCTTATATCTGTCCAATGACCCATCGGACCGATACTTGACTGAGTACACCCATTTACAGCCGATAGGTTTGACACCAGAGGGACAAATCACAAGATCCCAAGTGTGATTATCTTGAAGAGATTGGATTTCTCCCATTCCCCAAAACTCATACCGAAGGAAAATGCACTCCATCACCCACCACATCAGTGCACAGACATGGCGGATGACGAGGCGCAGGATAAGGCTGTGCGGGAACAAATCTTCAAGCGCTTTGACACCAACAGCAATAACAAGATATCGTCCGTATAGTTGGGGGAGGCCTTGAAACAGCTCGGCGTTGTCACCAGCGATGAGTTGAAGCGAATGATGTCAGAGATCGACATCAATGACGATAGTTTCATTTCCTTCCAGGAATTCACAGAGTTCCACAATGCCAACCGCTGCTTGATGAAAGATGTCGCCAAGATCTTCTAGTTTCTTCTTAATATATATGTATGTGTTTGTTTTGTGCTGCATTTCCGATTTTTTGATCATGATCACAGACATGAGGTGTTTGATTTCATGTGCGAACTGTTTTGGCCATAGTTTTAATTGTAGACTCCCGTAAAGATTGTAGCTACAGGTGGCGTTTTGTTTATTTGGTTGAAATTGGAATTGAAATTAAAATTTCTAATGCTTTTGATTCAAGCAATAATTTCTTAATTGAAATAGAGTAGTATACATATTGAGCTTTTGATAAAAGAAAAAACAGCGATGAGAATCGCACGTAGTGATTAAGACCAAAATGACGGATTAGAAGAGGGGCTCTGATACCATGTTAATTTTGGTTTGAATTATCTCCGTTAACAGCTTGCTAATTTGTTTACCAAATCTTCGGGCCGGGGGGGGGGGGGGGTTGTGTTAAATTTATTTGTAATAAGCTAGGAGCGTATGACATTTATGCTCTAGCTTGCAGGGGAGTGTTAGAGGTTATTTATGTCTTTTAGTATTATTATTATTAAGAGTGTTACGATGTTAATTAGTGAGAGTTATTTAGGGTATTATGTTATTAGAATGTATTTAATTTGTATTATAAATAGAGGGAGAGACCTATCTTCAAGTTAGGTCATTCATTTTAATCAAAATCTCAACAACATGTTTTAATCTTTTAATCCTTCTTAAAAAATGTTATAGTGTTATTTTGGATCCTTTAGTTCAACTTACTAACATTGTTTAATAAAGGCAACAACTATTTCATTTGTTTTAAACCGCTATTTATAGAAAAATTGTATATATGCATGTGTGGTTTTCCACTTTTTCATTAATGACATGTTTGATGAATAAATTTATAACACCAAATTCCTTATACACTCCACTAATCTATTAGGCACATAAGACATTCAAATAATACAATAAACTAAACAAGTTCTATTATTTTATCTGTTTAAGTAACAAAAATCAAATAAATTTACTCTAGCAAGTTATATTGTATAACTAAAGCATAAGCTTTAAAAATTTAGGCTAACAAGTTATATTGTATAATTGAAGAATTTAATACTCTTTTGAGCGAAAGAGCATTTCTCCTTCTTCATGTATAGACTGTTCTCCTTCAGCCTATCCAACACCTTCCGCTAATGCTCTTCATGTTCTTCCAGAGTAGAACAGGGTAACAATGTCATCAAGGTATACCATGACAAACATGTTGAGGTATTATTTATACACATGATACATCAGAAAGTTGCAAGCACATTAGTTAACCTAAAGAGCATCATCACCAAGAATACATAAGCTCCGTACTACATCATGTGAGTAGTATTTGGCTCATCATCTTTTGTTATCCTCACCCGATATTAGTTTACCATAAGTCAAGTTTGATGAAGTATGTGATATGATTTAGCTGATCAATGGGATATTTCTTGTGCACAATTACTTTGTTGGGTGTGCATTAATTCACATATATTCGCATGTTTTCATCATGTTTCCTCCAAAAATACATAAGCTCCGTACTACATCATGTGAGTAGTATTTGGCTCATCATCTTTTGTTATCCTTAGTTTACCATAAGTCAAGTTTGATGAAGTATGTGATATGATTTAGCTGATCAATGGGATATTTCTTGTGCACAATTACTTTGTTGGGTGTGCATTAATTCACACATATTCGCATGTTTTCATCATGTTTCCTCCAAAACAACATTGATGTTGCTTTGAACAACTCATCAAGAGGCATATGTAATGGCATATGTAATTCTACAAACTTTGGATGCGCCGTTAGGTATGACCCTTTAGTAGGGAGCTTCATCATTGGTATCACAATTTTATGTAGTACAGCTCGTCGTGTAGGTAGTTTGCGTGGTAGCTTTTTTGATATTACAACTTGACACTTCTTTAACCTGTCTTGGATGGTAGTAGGCACTAGCTCCTATCCTACCTCTTCATCCACCCAACGAGGCTAGAGAAGTTGGTATACACCTTCAAATCATCTCCTTTCACTAAAACTTGCATCATGTGATTTGTCGTCATGCAAAAGTTGACTAGAAAATGGCATTGGGACCGCCCTATTCTCCTGTAAGAATTCCATTCCAAGTATATCACTTGCAAATTTTCCATCAGAACTATTGTGAAATTTGCATGTCCCTTCTATTGGCCAAGCTTTACAATCACTTCCTTGGCTACCCTTATTGTAGGTTGGTCTATGGAGTTAATTTTAATTGCTTTCATGCGTCAGTCATTGACTCATTGTCTAAAGTTGAGTCTTTGCGTTTCATTGAGACAAAGTTGTGGTAGCCCCCATATCCACTATAGTTGTGCTCTTCCTATTGATATGTAGATCCAAAAACATTAACCCTTTAGCTTGGGCAACCTTGGATTCTTTCGTCAATATCTCCAACGCATTGAGTAACCGCATTGTACCCATCCTTGAGGTTTCCTCATCCTTATCCTATTCATGATTTTTCTGCAATGGAGGTTTGCAAGGTATTGAGAGATGACTTGTAAGGGCAATCAACCACTTTATGGGTGCCTAGACACAACAAGCAGACAATCGTACCCTTACCATTGGATGTGTTGGAGGCCTGAGACAAGGATGCTTTCTTTGACGTTAATGCCTTGGTGTTGGCTCCCCTACTTTTGGGTTTGACCTTCTTTAAATATTTTTCGCTATTTCCACTTGATGAGCTACTCTCTTTAGGTGTGGGTTAGTCAAACATTTTGAGGCAGCTTGTGTGGTAGGGAAGTCTTGAACTCTTTGTAGATGAAGTTGAGTCCTTGCCCACAATTTCAAACCTTAAAAAAAATAGAGCAGCTTTGTTTTTCACTAATATGTCTCAAATATCCACACCAAAGTAGAAAACAGTTTCACATTCCCTTACTATCTTGCTTTAGATCCACAATTTGTGTCGAGCATTCTACTCAACATTCTAAGGAAAGATTATGCCTTGAGCTCACGTTCAAGTTTGCCTAGCTACCAATTATACATTAATTGATTTGGATGTGTTAGATAGAAAAGAAGAAGTTGTTACTCTCTCTCTCGGAGTCATCAAGAGGGGTTTCATTGACGAACAAACTGGAAGAGGTGATCTTTAAGGAAATGATTATTTGGAGGTAGAAGACAAAGTTTAAATGGATAAGAGATGGTGATTGTAATTCTAGGTTTTTTTTTTTTTTTTTTTCCAATGGATAGCTAGTGGGAAAATGAGGAAGAATTGGATCAGGCTGTTGGAGGTGGATTGGGGGGGGGGGGGGGGGGGGGGTTTATTATATTGGATATTAGCAGGATGAGATCAAACTGGTGCTGGAATCTTTTTGTCGCTGATAAGACAGCTTGGTTAGAGAGGCCTTTCGAGGATGAGTAAGTTAGATCTACAGTCTTTGGGATGGAGAGGGATAAAGCTCCCAAGCCGAATGGTTTCAATTTGGCTTTCTTTTAAGAGTGTAGGGTGGCAGTTAAGGATGCTTGCTGAAGGTTTTTAACGAATTTCATTAGAATGGGATTTTAAGCAAGAGTATTAATTCTACATTCATAACTTTTGTTCTAAAGAAAAGTTAAGTCTATAAAGAATTCTAATTATAGACCTATTAATCTAGTATCTAGTGTTTATAAAATAATCCCTAAATTTCTAGCTAGAAGGTTGATTGTGGTGTTTGATAAGACTATTTTTAAGGCCCAAAGTGCATTGAGAGGGGGGGGGGGGGGACAGATTGTTGTTGATGCCATTTTGACTGCAAATGAAGTCATCGAGGACGCTTGGAAGAGGAAGAAGAAGGGGCATTTTTAAGCTAGATTTCGAAAAAGCTTATGATAGAGTGAGTTGGAACTTTTTGGATTAGAGTTTTATGAGGAAGAGGTTTGGAGAGAGATGGCGTAGTTGGATGAGAGATCATATGTGTTAGATTACCACTTTACCTAAAAGCTTAACCTGTTAGGTTGTGGGCCAACAATGTATATCAAGATTTAACACTCCCCTGCACGTGCAGCCTAATAGCATGTGGAGAGATTAACACACGATAAATAGTACCCATGATCTGGAACACTATTTTTTTTTTTTTTAACATGCTATTAGGCTTAACAAAAAAAAAAAAAAAATACCACACAACAAAGGGCAACAAGACTAGAACCCATGACCTCCTGGTAACCAGCTCTGATACATTGGTAGATTACCACTTTACCTAAAAGCTTAAGCTATTGTTAGGTTGTGGGCCAACAATGTATATCAAGTTTTAACAGTAAGTCTAATGTGAATTATTTGGTATCAGTGAATGGTGAGCCTAAAACTTGGTTTAGGGCTACGAGGGGGATTAGACAAAGGGATCCTCGTTCCTTGTTTTTGTTCATCTTAGTGGTTGATGTTCCGAGTAGGGTGGTTATAGGGTTGTGGATATAGGTCTAGTGAAAAGGTTTGGAGTGGGGAGGGAGGAGGTAATGGTTTTGCACCTACAGTTTGCTGATGATATTATCAATTTCCGAGAGGATTATCGGCCTTCTTTTTTGAATATTTTGTGGCTTCTCCATATTTTTGAGAGGGTTTCGAGGCTGAACATTAGTATGGGGAAGAGTGGTCCTGGCTATTAATATGCTTGTAGAGTGTGCCAGGGAGTTATCATAAGAGGTAGGGTGCATTGAGTTGGAGTGGCTGTCGTCCTTTTTAGTGGTTGCTGGTTGCTGAATTTAACAAGTTCTGAACTAAAAAAATGTTGAAACTTTGAAAGTAATAAGTGGTGTTTGGTTGTGTTTAAAATAAGTGGTATTTGGGTACTTTATTATTGGGTGCTATGTTATTATTTTTAAATATATTTTGAATTACAAATATTAATATTTTTAATTAACAATTTCATTAATAATTATTTTAATTAAAATTTAAATATTTTTGATTAAATAAAATAATATAAGATTATTATTTTTAGTAGATAATAATCTTGTTATTAATGTATATTTATAACATATTACTATCATATTAATTTATGATAAAAATAATATTATTAATTAAATTTAAAATTTTAATTTATTTACTGTTAATTTAAATTAATAATAGTTCTTGTTCAATCCAAAATTGAATTATGATAGCTAATATGTTGTAATACGTAGTAAAATAATATATAATTATTTAAAAAAATGTAAAAACAATTATATTAATTTTTGAATTAAAATTTATTTTTAATTTTTTAATATTAATTTAAATTGTAGATGGTTCTTCTTCATTTCAAAATTAAATTATGTTTCTTCAATAATTAATATATTGTAATACATAATAAAATAATAAATGATTATCGTCTAATATATATATATTTTTTTTTAATTATAAAATAGCCACTTAATTTTTTTTCTATTTACAAAATTGACCCTGTGTATGAACAGTGCCACTCATAAGTGGCCAAAAAGTAATCTTAGTTTGGTTCTCAAAAAAGTGGTTCTAAAAAAGTACTTTTTGCAATAATTGTTTTTTGTAGAACAAGCAAAACACTACTTTTTTTATTTTTTTGGGTGGTAAAAGTGCTTATTTTAAGTGTTAAAGTGCTATAAGCACCTTTGTTTTAAGTGCTCCCAAATGGGGGCTGATTTGAATCTCAACCTACTTGGTACGCCGTAAGAACTGTTTGATGTCAATTAAGTACTCCAATTCTTCAATATCATAGGCACCACAAAATGCTCTTGGTTCCATAACCCTTGCTCTCCCATTTTCTACCCTTTGTAGAATTGGCATTCCAGAAAGCACGAACCATATTCATCTTTGTAGTAAGCTCATGTGTTTGGTGTTATGACACTTCTAACGTACCTTGGAAATCTTTTAATAGTTCATATTGGATCCTTGTTGCCATTTTGGGATCCCTCTAATAATTCATTAGTTTGTAAGTTGTGTCACCTTTACGGCCATATGGTTGAAGGTCTTTACTTGTGCCTCTAGCACATCAATCATCTCTGTATTAGTATGTGACATGATTTATTAGCATGTGACATGATTTATTAGCATGTGACATGATTTTATTACCTATGCTTTACACCATCCCAAAAGTCGAAAGCAACCATATCACGAAGCAATTAATTAAGCTCTAATACGAACTATTAGAGGACAAACACTTCACACCGTGTGAAAGGCCGTGTGGTCAGTGTATAATTTTTTATTTTTTATGACAGCAAAAGAAACCCATTGATAGATTAAGAATGAACAACCAGGAGAAGAAACATCTCCTTATCAAACTCTAGGAAACCCCCGAGAAAACAAAAATGCAAAACCAAAAGGCACAAAAACAACACAAAAAAATTCACACGTCCCAATAAGTCAGCAAAGAATGCCAATCACACTGAATATCCAAAAAGTACGCCCCTTTGAAGTATCCATTACTCACACCAAATTGAAGTCAAATAATGAATCTTTTTCCCTGAGAATATGCTCGCGTTACGTTCCTTCAACAGACCCAAAAATATTGCAAACACAACACAGTTTCATTACACTGTTCCTTCCTTTTTACTACCAAAACCAACAAAAGATATAGCCAAAAACTGCTGCACTGTCTTTTGAAAAAATCAACTTTCCTCGAAATAACTAAATAGTTTGCTCCAAACCCTCCATGCAAAATAACAATGGAAGAAAAGATGCGGAGCAGATTCTGAGCAATTAAAACAAAGCGCCTACATATATGGAGAGAGAGCTTTTAAAGGCCTCCCAATCTGCAGCAAATTATTAGTGTTGATCCTATTGAGCACAACCAACCAGAGAAAAGCTTTGATTTTAGGGAAGATTTTGGCCTTCCAAATAGTTTTTGCAGAGTGGAAAGGAAAAATTAGAGCTAGTCAAGCGCTCACGATAAGATTTGCAAGCATAACACCCTGAGAGATTCAAAGACCAGGGTCGATTATCAGCTTCTGAAGTTACCCAACATTTATTTAACAAGACTAACGAAGAAGTTAATTCCTCCGTTTGCCTATCATTCAAGGATCTCTTGAACTGGAAATCCCATGAAGATAAAGGACCACCTGGATCAACCAAAAGGAAGAACTGGGTTCATTCTGCCCTGAGCTCAGGAGGAAGAGATGAGGAAAAGGGGTGGACAAAACAATATTCCCTGAGCAAAGGTCTTTCCAAAAATGGATATTGCTATCCCTAATGAACAAAAATTTAGTTTGGGGAATAAAGAGGATAAATTTTGGATATAGCTTTCCATGGACTTTTTGAAGAACATCTAGAACCCATATTGGTATCCCATTCATTCTCATCAAGTTCAAACTTGCTTTTAACAACTTTATGCCACAGGGAGGAATCCTCAAACGGAAACGACCAAAGCTATTTGGCCAAGTGAGTTGTGTTTTTAGACACCAAATTTCCAAGACCCAAATCACTCTCCCGTTGACCTACAAATCACCGCCCACTTCACCAAATGACCCCTACAGCCACCTACCCCTGACCAGAGAAAATCTCTCCTATTTCTCTTAAACTTGCTTGCAACTCCTGCACACATTTTGAAAATAGAAAGAAAATTCAATAGGGTATTAGAAAGATAAGTCTGAATTAGAGAGGCCATGCCTCCCAAAGAAAAAAGAGCACCCTTCCAACCATCTAAACTCTTATTCGGCAGAAAGTAAATTGGGGATTCACCTCATGAAAAAATTCACAAGCATCGAATATACATTCAGGCTGAAGCGCAATAAGCAATCATGGAAGTAAACACAAGTGAAGCCGTAAACTGTAAAAAAACGTAATTCACATTATCACACATCTGTAGACAACATCTATTTAGTGAGGTAAGTAGGCTAAAGTACACGTCCACGATAGCTAGGGGGTTTTGCAACATTGATGAACACTCATCCTCCCCTAAAAAGATTTCTATACAAATCTAATTCTAGCATGCTGAGGAGTCATACTTCCCCTTTTCCCTAAGGCATTGCTCTACCCTGAACAAATCCTTTACTAGTGTTTATGTGATAGTTGCTCATTTAATGTGCACAAAACAAGCAATACAATAAAGCATAAGGCCCTGAACCAGCTGACTTGTGACATTAGGACATGATGGGACATGGTTGGGTTGTAAAATACTGCCATTTGGTTCTCCTTATAAAAATGTTTTTTAATGAAACAAAACCCTCCCAAAAAAATAAGAAAAAAGAAAAGAAATGAAAGTTGAGAGATGTAGAGGTAATAGAGTTTGAGCCCTAGCTCCTTGCTGCCCTGCACCACTGGACCTTCCAAGTGACCCTTGCACTGCTGGACATGCGGCGACAAAGAGGAGTCACTTGAAGAGCAACAGACCTGAGGGACAGCTGAGTCACCGAGGAAGATTTCCTTTCTTCAATTTGAGCCTATGTTGAGCCTCTCTCTTCTCCTTCCTTCCTCCCTCCCCCACCCTCCCCAACCACACATGAGCCACTCTTTGTTTCCTTTTTGTTTTTAATTTCTTTATGGTGCACTGGTGAACACCAGCCATGTGCACCAGAACAGAGCCAGGCTCTTTGCTTGACTAGCTTTCTATGTTCCTCATGTTATTTTTCTGTTTTTGGACCAAGGTTTTTAATGCTGATTAATCTCTAATATGAATATAGCTAAAGAATTTATAATTTTAGTTTGTACATGGAATTTGTTTGTTAAATTTGCATCTAAAGAAGCCTATATTTCATTTTAAAAACTTATAAATGTGCGTCAATGTTTTTCATTTAAAAGGGAAAACCATGCCTGTAGATATTAGTATTTTACATTAATTAATTAACGTATCCTTACTGTGTCATAATATATATATATTCCAAAAATCGCCATATCACCATGTCATATCTGTCCCATATTGGTATTGGTGCTTCTTAAGGGGAAACCTTATTGTTAGATTAATAAAGCTGATAATGAATCAAAGTAGCCTATGTTGACCATGATATGGCACCCCCGCGCGAGCGCGCGCGCGCGGTGGGGGTGGTTGTAGGTGGTGTGGGTGGTGGTGGGGTTGAAGTGGTGAACTTGGCTTGATTTTTAAATCTTGTTCAAAAAAATTTTTTGAATCAAAGTTTGAAAGCAAATAAATACTCGCAAACAAAACAAAAGCAACCAAGCAACCACAAACAATACACCAGGCTTTATAGTAGTTTGGTCTTATGTGACCTACTTCCACTTTCCAAGAACACTTGGTATTCGTTATACCAATCTCTATTACAACTTGTGCTCTTGGCACAGGAGCACTTGGTTCGCTATAGTCCAACTATCACACCCAACGGACAACATTGTCCAATGCATACATGATCCAAGTTCAAGTAATTTTACAAACAATAATGAATCTAGATCTCACAAGTATAAACTAAATACTCATGAAACAATACGTGTGGTCAAAGCTTGAGATATAAGAAATTTCAGCATGGAAGCAAAGACTAGCAGTATTTGTGGCACTGTGAATTGACTTATGGCAATCAGCCAGGTGTGAGTTAACTTTGCTTCAACTCAACGTATCAGTTTATCAACAGTTCAGTTTGTTCAGCACTCCAAAGTGATTTTTAGGCAAGGATTGAAGTTCCAAAGGAAGTGGCAATGCTACTCATGCAAGTTTTTGTAAGTTTGTTTAACAGTTAGCTTGTCTTTTCTTTCCATTAACTTGTTTCATATCGGGGATTGAGGATAAAATTTGTTTCTGGGAGGATATTTGGGTTGGTGAGTCTTTGTTGGAGCTGTTGGTGCCTTGTTTGTTTTCCTCTGTCCATGAGGCACCAATTTCAACTTTTTATTTCAATAGAAGGGGGGGGGGGGGGGGGGGGGGGGGGGGGGGCGTCTTTTGCTTGGGATTTCCACTTTTTTAGGAGTCTCAACAAAAGGGAGGTTGAGGAGTTAACTCATTTGTTGACTGTGTTGGATTCTTTCTTGCTATTTTTTTTTTTGGGGGGGGGGGGGGGGGGGGGGGGGTGGGGGGAAGGGGTTGGGATACAAGGCTTTGGATTCGGGATTTGGGGCCTTTCTCTTCAAAGTCTTTTTTCTCTAATCTTACTAAACCAACAAATCCTAACCCATTCCTTTTAAAGAAAGTTGTCTGGAAAGCAAAGGTTCCCTTAAAGTTTGGGCTTTCGTTTGGACTCTCCTACTCAATAAGATCAGTATGAATGATGTCTTACAGAGTAGGAGGTCCTACAAAGCCCGTAGTCCGAACATTTGTATGAATTGCAGTGGTTCAAATGAGAATTCTAGCCATTTAATCTTCATTGTAAGGTGGCGAGATACATGTGGAACAATCTGTTTTCATTTTTTGGAGAAGACTGGGTGGCTCCGGAGTCTATTTTTGATTTTTTTAGGGTAAAGTTTTGGGGCTTTGGGAAGAATAAAACAGGTAGGAATTTTTGGGTCTCCACAGTTTTTACAGTGCTGTGGGTGCTATGGATTGAAAGGAGTGCTAGAATTTTCAGAGATAAGAAGACTCCTCCTTTACTTTGGGTGAAAGTTAATTTTTATGCCTCTTTTTGGGCAGCTTATGGGTTTTTTGAAGGTCTGTTGCTGTCTGATGTCCAACGAGATTGGAAGGCAGCTTCAAAGTAATTGTGTTTTCTCCTTGTATGTTAGCCCTCTGTTTTACCGAGAGGATTTCTATCTTCCATTCGTTGTAATTATTCTTTTCATTAATAGATTTGTTCTGTTATAAAAAAGAATACCTTGACTTCTCAGGAGAAAAAGCCAGCTTCCATCCATCTACTCTTACTTGCCCTTTCAAGTGATGGATCCCAAAAGCAAGAGGGTTTCTGATTGTCCTCAAATGGCACACCTGAATAAGTGAGACTCCATTCATGAATGCAACCACCAGCTACAACCCGCTAAAGAAGAATTGATAAATGCCATGAGAACAACCCCATTATTACAGTCACAACAGAAGTAACATCTCATAACTTAAAAAAGATGCACAAACAATGCAGTAAAAAATAAAGATGTGAAACACCTATTGCTTTGACATCTAATCTTGCTGCGTTTTCCTTTTTAGTTGTCTGAACAACAGAGTCTTACACGCACAAACAGTCTAGTAAATCTGTTTCTAAACAAAATGCTGATACTAGTAAATATTTATAAGTAAAGAATATTTAATAATTATATTTAAATTATAAAATTTTATAATAAATATTTTTTATTAGAAAGTAAAAATTGAAGACCATATTGAATCAGAATACTAAACAAAACTATATAGCTTATAAATAATCTATTAACTCGAGCAGTAACATCTAAAATAAATTTTTGGTTAGATTTAAAAAATCCTCATAAATTGTTTAAAATAGAAATAAATGAATTTAATTTGTGTCATCCTTGATTTTCTTTACTTTAAATGTCTATCCTTCATCTTTGTCTTGAATGTTGACTGAATTTTCCTGTACCTCTTGATTCATTGTGCAAATCCTTCCTCTGTCCCGTTGCATTTTTCAGCTCTGATTACAGTTCTTATTTATCTTCACAATAAAAGTATAAACTTTTTTCTTTATAGGACTAATTACTTATCATTTATTCATTCAACTAATCCGTTATGTGAAGCATGTCTTATTTTCTCCGAAGATGTTTTGGAATTTTAATCATGTCCTTAAAGAAGATAGCTTAACCTTTCTCCTTCAAAAACAAACAAGAATTACTTATTATTTAATGATTGTAGTTATGTAAATTATTTTTTTTTTCATACTTGATCAACTATCAAAAATCATTTTTTTTTGGATATTCTTCCAACACCTTTCTCATTTTTGGTTTCTATTGAGCTTTACAGAATGTCATGAATTTGATTATCATTTTCTTTTGAAACTCCTCATGCTCTTTGATAGAGATTCATTTAGATATATGTACTTGGTATTTTGTGGCCATTCTAGCTGTTTATGCCTATTTAGTAAAAAAGTAACAACAAACTAATTGTTTATTGCTGAAAGACTATTTTATATCATATTTCTCGATAATAAAAACCATGATTTTCCATAAATGTGAGATTTTTAGTCTTAGCTCTTCAGATGGCCATCTAGATGCTCTATAAAAGAATCCGTGTGTGACTGCAAATTATTGAAGGTAAAACAATCAAGCTTACATGCCAAACATTAGGACAAGAACAATTAAATAAATGAATATGCATGTGTCATTCTCATAAATGTAGCTAGAATATTCACTTGTTTACTTAGTACTAGTAATGAAACTATATAAAAATAAGAATCTAGAAGCGGTGAGTACATGCCCATTAGTACAGATGCAGGGGTGGCTCACATTTGGCAAGTGCTAATTGTGAAAAAACACCAATTCAATGCTTTCTTGCTAAACAAGGGAAAGAAAAAACTTTGTTGTTCTCGTATTCAAAGCCAATAAAAACCCAGCAACTATGTATTAGTTTGGGTTAGTTGCCCCTTAAACTTGAATTTAGATCTTCTTTCTAGCAAACCACTATACTTGACACACCCATGCCCTCCCACTGCTAATAAATCTATGTAAGTGTTAAAAAATTGTTAATATTGCTGATTTTGGAGCCTTTCTAATGATATGTATAATTTAGCTTATGTATTTTATTCAAATCCTTATGTGACAAATTTTCAACCTTATGTAATAGTTTCGGTTAGTAGCCCCTTAAATTTGAATTTATATCACTTTTTGATTTTTCCCAATCAAACCACTAAAATTGAGACACCAATGTTGTCCTACTACTAATAGAATCTATGCAAGTTTTTAAAAAATTGTTCATTTTTCTGATGTTGGAGATTTTCTAATGATATGTATAATTTAGCTTATGTATTTTATTCAAATCCTTATGTGACAATTTTTAAACTAAAAGAGCCATTGTCATTTGTTATTACTTGCGCTCTAATAGGTATTGTATGGAGATTTGACCAGTGCACCCTAATGTATGCATTGCCATATCATTACAAAAAATACTTGTCAAATCAACAAATTTAATAATATTTCTAAAATTTCCATAGACATCATTAACAACAGGACAAAATCGGTATGATTTTCATGTTCAGAGGCATGATTGTGAAAACTAAAAGTTTAAGATTAAGACCAAAAATCAGTGCAAGTTTAGGCTTTAGAGGCTACAAACCCTTATTTTATATATTTGTAAAAATAAAAAAAGTAGTATGTTTTCTATGATATCACTTATGCTTGGCTAATTATTGATGTAAATTTATATGATTTGCTAGTTATTTAGGTAATATATGAAATCACCTATGACATCGTCTGTGCTTGTTTAATTGTTGAAGTGAATTTATATGATTTGGTACTTGTTTAGGTAATCTGTGAAATGTGACCACTGCCATAATAATTAATGATAAGAAAGTTCACAATGTTTATGATTCTTTATGTAACAAATAAGTAATAATTTTTTTCTTAAAATTATAATATAATCAAAACAACAGTAGAAGACTGATGGGCAAAATATTTTTGTCTAAATTGTTCACATGGGCGCCAATAAATAATATAAAGTCAATTGGGCTTCAAAGAATAGAGTATTTCACATCGAACTAGATTTTTGTGGTCCAGCTTGACTAAAAATGTTTTATTTCCTAGTTTTCTTCCAACAAGTTCAAGTACATATTAGTATTTTGGGGATTAATAAATTTACTTTTGTGTTCAAACAGTGTATGAACTAGTAGCAGCATGAGGGAGCAACATGTTTATGCAGGGAACACATTAGTAGCAGCATGGGTTACACTGGCTGGCAGTGTTATTTAGTCTTCGTGGGAGCAGCATCTTTCAACAATGCCTAGGGTAAGGCCAAAATGCAGCTTCATGTAAGGGTTCTTAGTGCTGACACAATGTTTTACACAGCCAGGAGTTTAGTACGTTTAGATTTATAAATAAATAATGGAAGGGAAGTGTTTGTTGGATGGAATGGTAGGAGCGGATGATCTTTTTATGGAAAATTTTACTGGGTGTGTCATGTTATTATAGGAGGGCAACCAATGCTAAAAGAGGCCTAGATAGACAAGCCTGTGTGAACAATGAGCCTTAACTTTGGGCCCCTATGGCGCCGTAAGTGCTGTGCTTCAAAGGAGTTGAGACATAAGTTAAACCTAGCCCCCGGCATAGTACACTTGAGATCAAATGTTATGAACTAAAATCTAGTGAGGTAGCTGTACTGGAGGATTCTAACTCAGGAGCTCCCATCTTCCAAAGTATATATTTGTAAGTCTTTACCACTAAGCCACCACCTATGATGGTTGTCTACTTCACTAATGCACTATGAATATTAAAGGAAACCTCTATTTGATGATCTCGTCAATATATATATTTTTTGATAATAATCGTCTATATTTTTAATACAAATGCTATCCTATTTGATGATTTTGGGTGAACTATTTTGAAAAAAGTTGCATCATGTGCTTCACCAGTGAATGGATACTTACATGACAACTGCCCCTTTTTTGAAGCAGTTTGAAATATGTCCTATTTTTGTAATATTTTATAAATTTTAATAATTCTTGGTTTGCTTACGAACCTGAAACTATTACTTCAAAGAAAAGGCTTAGATTCTTTGTCTCTTTTACGCCCTCTCTCATTCTCTTAGTCCCTCATCCTTTTTTCTCTTCACTTCCACTTTTAGCTTCATAATTGAAAATTAATTTCATGGAGCATTTCGCTAAATTAAAACAGGGTCTTTGACGGCCCCAACCCTCTCTTTAAGAAAATAGCCATTTTCCATACCTTCCACCCTGGCAAGGTAATGCATCCTTATTGAATATCCGATTTTGGATAGACCCTTGGCTGGGTAATGCATCCTTATCCAATTCTTTCCCTCGTTTTTTTTTTCGACTGAGCTCCGAGAAAAATAGAGCTATTTCTTTCTTTATTGGGGATATGAGTACCCCATTGATTTCCCGGAGTCTCCATTTTAGGAGACCTCTTAATGACAGGGAGTTGGTAGAGCTGTCTTCGTTGTTATCTTTATTGAATGGGAGTGATCTTTCATCAGGGAGGGATGTTCGGTCTTGCTCTTTGGATCAGTCCGGAGTGTTTTTTTGTAAATATTTTTTTGAATTCTTAACTCCAATTCTTCTTTCCCACTCTATCGTTTCATCTGGAAGGCTACGGTTGGGCCAAAATTAAGGTTCCTCTAAAATTGTGGCTTTCACATGATTGGTTGTGCCCAATAAAATTAATACTAATAACTTGCTGCAAACTAGGAGACCTTTGATGGCTGTCTCTCCCAATTTACATGTCTCTGTTTCAAAAATTCTGAGGCGGTTTCTCATCTTGTTTTGCATTGTGAATTTTCTTGGAGGGTTTGAAATGTGCCTTTGATGTATCTGGAGAGAGCTGGGTTTGCCCTTCTTTAGTTGGTATTGTTAACTATTTCTTTGAAAGGCTTTGGTAGGAGAAAGGATAAGGCAGTCATATTGGAAGTGTGGAATATTCACAGTTTTATAGGGGTTATGATTGGTGCGTAATGCACAGATATTCAATGGGAAGAATTTAAATTGGGTGCTGGTTTGGGAAAAAAAAAAAAGTATTTGGCCTCACCGTGGTGTGCTGGTTTGGGTTTTTTCATACTAATAAGTTTCCATGAGTTACATAGAGATAGAAGGAACATTTTGGAATGCCGTTTTTTATTCTTTGGTATTTTTTCGGTTTTTTTGGATAGTTCCAGGCCTTTTTTGGGAGATGTCTCATTCTCCATCTATGTAAATTCTTTTCCTATTAATGAAATTTTATTTTTCTATCCAAAAAAAACCTTCCGCCCTTAGAAGCATGATAAGCCTCATCCTCTTCTCGTTTTCATTTCTACTAGCCCTGCCTCAAAAATCCAACTCCTCAGTTCCTCAGTTACACTATGTCTCGGAGGAGGGTCTGGGGAGAGGAGGGAGGGGGGGGGGGGGGATGGAAGGGAATGGAGGGAAGGGTTTGATAATATTAATTTATTTTTTTAGGAAGGTATTGAGGAGACCAGGTTAGTTACAAAATCCTCAAATTTGTTTTGGGGTGTGTGTGTGTTTGGGGGGGTGTTAATTAAGAATACCCTTCTGTTCTTGTTGATCTTTATTTATTTATTTATTTATTATTTTTTAGTTTTTCATGAGCCTATTAGTTTCAGGAGATTAAGCAAATTGGGTTGGTTAGGCTCTTCTACTTCTAAATAACCGATGTGTTGGTTTGGATGGAAAAACAGTCATAAAGCAGATTCCAACTGACCTGTGAACCCTAGCGAATTGCATTGCCCCATCAAAAGGTCTGTTGGCAAAAAGTATTCACATTTATTCTTGTAGAGCTTTTGGGAGTCTTTGTTGTCAGATATTAGGCTTGGGCTTTCAGAATCGCGAACTCATTCCTTCCCATAGCTGTGTTTGAAGCGGCTGGCTTTTTTATGGTCTATTGTTTGGCCACTCAAATACACCCACCGTGTTTATCCTCTGAGGCCACACTAGACACTAGCATTTGGGGTGTTGTATTAGGTGGGTTTTGCTTTCCTCCCTGCAGCTTCTGTTAACAGAACATGTCTATTATGCAACATTTGTGTTCATGCCTGGATGTGCATTCATGATTGCCTATAAGTGTTTTAGTTTTTTTTTTTTGAAGAAAAAATATGCTGAGAAAAAAATTTTCTTAGGAAAGAGAATTTTATAGCGCGATTTTTTTTTTTGTCATTCCTTTAGCTAATGATACCCATGCTTCACTTTCCAACTTAGAAACAACTTTACTGACAATTACATATTTTGGTCAGAAGAGTCCTCTGAATATTCTGGGATTAATGATCAGTTTCAATATTTTGTTTTTGAATATGAACAGAGAAGAGAGGATAGACTTGTTACATTAAAAAAAAAAAAAGATATGGGAATTCCCCAGAAGTAATTGAGTGTGAGAGTCAAATGAATTGGAAGATTCATGTTTGGTTCGGGGAGGGATCATGGAAATTTTGAAATAAATGGAAAGATAATCTACTTTCATTAAGTGATTTATTACATCATAAAAAATAGAGGATTTTGAGTACTATTTGAAATTCCGAAGAACTATGCGGAAGGGCTATTGAACAACTGGAAAAAGCCTGGGTTTGCCTACGTAAAGTAGAAATGGAAGCAGATCAGTTTCGAGCGAATGGATACACTGAGATAGAATGAGAAAAATTCAATTTGATTAATTCAACTTGTAAGACAAAAATGAAACTATCCATTTTGAACAACAAAGGGTGATTCATCAAGTTCAGCAGTGGGTTTTCCAACAAGTCTTACAAGGAGCTTTAGGAACTCTGAATTGGTTCTTTAATATTTGGCCACTCAAATATATCCCCTGTTTTTGATTTTTGAGGCAGGGCTTTGTTGTCTTTCTATTGGTGATGCACACACAACACACATTATGCGACATGTAACGCATTAGACAAAACACATGGATTCTTACTTGTATGTGTAATAAGTTTTCTTTTATTTTGTTTTGTTTTTCTTTGATGGAAAACATGTTAAGAAAATATTTCCCTATTAAAAGATATTAATAGCAAATGTAAAGAGTTCATTTTTTGTTATTCCTTTCGTGAATAACCCCTACTCTTTGCCCCTTTGCCTTTGGATAGTCATTGACATAGGTTGGTCCTCGAATGAGTAAAATTGAACTTTTTTATGCATGAATTTTTCTTGCACTAGGAAGGAAAAATGTTAAAACAATTGCTATCATTGGTGCTTAATTTTGTAAAGTACTAAGAAAAACTTAGAATTGTTCTTATAACAATGACCATAGGTTGACAATCTATTATGGGGCATCAAAGTAAAGATTTTTTTATATCTCCAAAACAACGACAGGCTGGGAAGTTGATGTAGCATTTTAAAGGTCTATCCTTTGCTTTTTCTTATTCAATGTGAGGTCCAAACATTTGATGAAAGTGTTTTAGTCTATATAATTGTGTATTTGAAACTAAAGGAACAATCTAAACCAGAGAAAAATCATAGAGACGGATTCATGTTATTTGGAAATGTAAGTAAATCTATTAGAAGATGCAAAAAGGAGCTAAACAAGTGTCTACTCGGTTAGTTTCCAAAGCTGAGAAAAGGGACTAAGCAAAGCTTTGTATCTTTGATAATTTGACAGTATAATGGGTGGGGCAAATATGATGGATATTCTCAGTGGCACTTGCTCATAGATATAATTGGTATTCTTTTTCTTATGAAGAATTTCTTTGATTTTTTTCGTAAGAATAATAATAGTTTAAGAAAATATTTCTCAAAATGATGCAATCTAGGCTGAAATGATGCAGTTGAGAAGGAAATCAAGTAGTGAATACTCTATTTCGTTGTTCTTATTTGTTGTAAATATATATATTTTTCACATTTGAACTGAAATTGAGTTTCTGATATCTGATTTCTGCATGTGAAAATTTTGTTTTCCATATTGCAGAGATCAAGTTTAGAGATGTAAATATTTTTTTTTTTTAGTTTTTTTCTTTTCTAATATTTTTTATAAACATTCAAGTTGATGTGATTGATCGTGCACAAATCAGCGTATTAATTTACCATAAACAAAAGTGATTGGCAGTCCAGTTAAAATAATTGTGATCCCCATTTAATGGATCTGCAGGTGGCAAAATATGATTGATCCTGGTGTATAGATCTGCATGCTGACCAGTGTACACCGTCTATCTCTTGCGTGCATAGTGCATGTATTTTACTCTCTCTCTCTCTCTCTCTCTCTCTCTCTCCCTCTCTCTCTTATGCATGCAGTGGCGGAGTTATGACCATTTCTCAAAGGGGACAACTCTTGTTCATTAAAAAAAATGCAAAATATTCTATCATCTCGAACTATGAGTTTCACTAGGATGCTTAATTAATTAGTACTAAAGAGATAATTTCTGGTATGAAAGTGTCAATGATCAAACTGTAGATGTTCCATGGGAAATGCAGAGGATATAACTAATTTTTTTAGTTTTTTTTTATTTTTATTTTCTTATATTTTTTAAAAATCTATAGTATCATAAAAATTTCTAGTGTTCCATACTTTATTTTTTCTGTGGTCAATTTAAAATTTATGTAACTGTTTTATATACATATGGAGGTTAATAGAGAATTTTTAAATCCCACTGGGGGCAATTGCCCACATTGAGATGTATGTAGCTCCACCCATGCATGCATATATCCTTGTCTGTTTTCTCTCCCCCCTTGCATGCATGTATCCTTGTATTCCTGTACCTCTTTCCCTCTCTCCTGTCCCTGAATTCATGCATGTATCATTCTCTCTCTCTCTCTCTCCAATGCATATGCTATACTAATTTTTATACCTTCATGACCTTTACCTCTTTTTTGATTAAGGCCTAGGTAAATGAAAATGCATTTTGGACATCATTATTTTAGTCACTGAACCTTACGGAAGTAAATAATGCTTATGACAGATGTTCACATCTTCAGTGGGCTTATTGAGGCTTACAAAAACATTATTTTAGGAATTGACGTAAAATTTCAAATGCCAAGAGAAAAGCCTCAACGAAATAGTTTAGGTTGGCAAACAATTTTGGTGAAGTCATTAGCTTCCATAGAAGTGAACAACAATTGCTATATTACCCAAATTTATAATGAAAACATTTTTGTATGGTGGATTTAAGATTTTTAAACCAACAATAATCTGTCCAAAAAGTTTTGTCAGATCACCTATACTTTATCTTGAATCAGTTTTTATACTTCAGCGACTTCCTTCCCAGAGTGAATCTTCAGTTTTTATACATCAGGGACTTTCTTCCTCTTGTGCCCCCCTTCAGCACAGGGTGAACAAAAAAGTTTCTGTATTAGTCTTATTAGTCATAGATTGAATGCTGTTTCAGTGGCTGTTGTCAGATCCGTCCAAACAGTTTGCTAGACCACTTAGACTAGGCAAATTTTCATTTTACCATTTTAGGGTATTTCATATTGGGGGAAGTTTGTCTTGCATGATTTAGCGGATTGTGAAGCAAATGATAAAGTTTGGGCGCACTGCCTTTAGTAGCTGATAGTTTTAATTGGCACGGGAAATGTATGCAAGACCCGATGTACAGTGTTTCTACATATGTATACTCAGATCTTTGGAGCATCTGGGCTAATAATTGAAACATTTGCATCTCATGGCTCTTAATAACATATCTTCTATGAAATATATTGCTTGGAATGGGGAGGTTGTCATCTAATATTTCACAAATTGAACAAAATAAGCTAAATATTAATCTTTTCTTGGAGGTTAGAGAACATGCCTGGCTAAGCAAATGGAATATGGACATGAGATGCCTAGATGATGTGTTCTTTTTCCTGATGTTGTTGTCATTGCTCTCTTACAATGGATTACAAGGTTAGTTTGGTTGTCACTAATGTTTCAAAGTTATTCTTATACTTCAATAAGTAATGCCTGCAACATATGTTCACAATATACATCAAGGATATTTGTTTACATCACACATGGACACATAATTGTCCTACAATACTAGATTTTATGGTGAATCTTAGTTTTTAAACTTTAGTGACTTTGTTTGTCTTATTATCAGCATATCTACTATTGAGTAATGAGGGTCAAAACCTTGGAGTTATTAAGATAATAGATTGAAGGCTGTTTCATTAGATTTTGTCAGATTTGTCCAAAATGATTGCCAAACCACTCAGACTTCATGGTGAATTCGAATTTCACCATTTTAGGGAATTTCATACTAGGGGAAGTTTGTCTTGCATGATATTGTGGACCACGAAGAATGTGATCAAGTTTTGGATTTTCTTGGACCGCCTTCATTAGTTGATTGCTTTAACTTGTATGGAACATGTTGACCTGAAAAACAGATTGGATTAGATAATCTATGGTGGATTAGGCAGAAAGTCGGATGAACAAATGGCAATTCATAATTGACTCAATTATGTGGATTGATGGCGGTTTGAACCGGATAATCCATGATTGATGGTGGATAATCCGCCATTCCTAATAATAATTTTTTAAACTACTCATGAATAATTTATTTCACAAAATAATAACTAAAGTTGTGTTTTCATTTATAATTTGGTAAGTAGTAAAATGTTTAGTAACCAATTGCATGAATAGATGATTGAAATTCAATATTCAAATATATTAAAATCAAGAAAATAATTGAGTGCATGAATGTGAATGGCTGATTGTATGCGTGCCGCACTGCAGGACTTTGAGATTGTGTGTGTCTAGATAGTTTGGTTTCCCCTATGCATTGGTTACATGGGATACTGCTATGGCGTAAGTCGTGTTGTGACGATATGGGAACTACTCTCTAGGAAGTGGGAATTGGGAAGTCTGGCCTCTAGTTTTTGGTCCCTTGCTATCTAGCATTGCATGGCCACAGATGGATTTGGAAATTGGGCTTATTAGGTTGTGGGTTTTGGGTAAAATGTAAATAGTAAATATAATTGCCTCAACTCGTTTAACAATCATATTTGACTCATTTCACAAACAACTCGGATATGATTTGGTTTAGGCAGATGGGATTTGGTTCAAATTAGCAGATTTCTATCCATTTTTGTAGGTCTAATGTATGGGGCTTATACTTTGTGTGGAATGTAGCTTGTGGTTGGTCTAGTTGGCACATTTGTTTTAAATTGTTGCTTAAATCTCATCATAAATTTCCTTAGGAACAACAAGGATAAAAATATTGCTCGTGTTCTTTTATTTCCTATATCATTCAAGCAAGGCCTTAAATTTCGATTTCGACTCAAATTTCGAAGCTCCAAAAGTATGAAAATTTTAATGTCAATTTCGATTTCAATTTGGAAAAATAACAAAAATTAGTAGTAAAACATGGAATTCTTTGTGAAACTTTAGAAATGGTTAAAAAACATAATAATATAAGTCTTAAGACTAATATATTACAAATTAAATACATCTATGTTTTGTGTGAGGTGGAAAAGTTGTAAAATAGTATGTGTATCAAACATATTTGTTAGCCTTGGTGTATTCCTAAGAGGGAGGGGGGGATGAATTGGGTATTTAAAATTTCTCTCCTAGGTTCAACAAATCTAGTAACAGTATTACTCAATGAAGGGTCTATGTATACAATTATAAACCCAATCATTCATAATAGTAAAATACAAACATTCATTTACTGGAATTTAAAATGCGGAAATTAAAAGCACGCACAAGAAATGTTATCGGAGTTCGGCCAAAGTGCCTATGTCCCTGCCTTGGCTCACAAGCGTAAGGATTCCTTTAATGCTCACTTAACGGGTGGAGCGGCATGGGTTACAATCAGGTCAATTAGCGGGGTTGACCTCAACCTACACCTTATCAGGATGGTGCACCTAGCTTTTCTAACCAAGTCTTAGCCAATCCGGGACTATTCAATAGGGCTAGTCTCCCTCTTCAGGCCCATGCCTGGAATACAACAAATGTATATAAAATTTATGTACACGGAAATGTTTCTTACACTTTAGCAGATTTGTACCACTACACACAATATCACAAATCAATGCACACCAGACATGTAAGAACGATAAGTTCAGTGGTGTATATGTGCAATCTACACTCAATACAATGATAATCTCAAGTATGCACAAGAGTGTTTAAACAAGTTAATCTTTGAAAGTAAAGTATATAAAATCTCAATATCAGATTAGTGTTTCAAAGATGCTAGCAATAATATTCAAACGAACTCAAAAATATTTTCTCAAATTGTATAAAGCACAAGAGTTGTTTGAAATCAAATTTTGTAAAATATTTCGCACACAAAAATTATTACTTAAGAAATCTTGTAATGACAATGCAAAGATCCTCAAGTTAATGAGTTTTCCCAATACAAGATTTATCAAGTTAAATTTGTGGGAAGAACCCTAGCCAAACTCTCAATACAAAATCAAACAATACAAATTTCAATGAGAGTATAGGGCTATTTAGAATGAAGCATTAATAATCTAAATACTCTCTCTAAGCTTGGATGATCAAAGAAAATGAAGCAGGAGAGTATTTGAGATAGTATTTGGAAAAATAGGCTTTTTAAGTTTGAGAGGATTTCTTGCTAATGATTTTGCTAATCTCTTCTTAATTTTCACAAATAAGCCCCTATATATAGAAAAGGTGAAAATTATAACCGTTGGGGACATATATGTCATTTTTGCAAAAGTTTAAGTGAGTTTAATTATAATAACAACATTTTTAACCTCAGTAAATTTTGACAACCCGAGAGCATCAGTCGACCGTCTTGAGTGTTCAGTTGGCCAAAGTGCTCAATTTGGTCGACCAGGGAAAATTTGAACTATGTGTTCAGTTGACCATTCATAAGGCGATTCCTGAACCTCCGAGGTTCGGTCGACTGAAGTGAGTTCGATTGACCGAACATGGGTGTCCATTCGATCAGGCTGTTGGGAACACCCCACGTGTCGGTTCAATTGACCATAGCGTTATAGCTCATTTTCGGTTCGGTCGACTGAAGGGTCAAAATGTTGACCCGGTGAAGGTTCGGTCAACCAAATGCTTCCGTGCATTACAGTTCGGTCGAACGAACATGCCTTTTTCGAGCATTTCAGTCCTAGTCCCTTTATAAAATTATCCCTATTCGTATGATGATTGAATTTAATTCAATATGGCATATTTTAATGCAGATATGAGGGTCCTAAGGTCAATCTAGGTCTTTTTGAGCTTACTAGAACTTATCATGCGTGTAATGCATTGGTTATTATAGATAATTTCCTATTTACTATTACAGACCCGAATAAAGCAATAATTTAAATTACAACAAAGGAAAAACGTCAGGGTCTTTAGACTTTGAGTCCTCATGTGCCATCAATTGATCTTCTAATATAGACCTACATACAAACTTGATAGTCATCAATTACTAGTATTTATCATTATCAAAACCGGGTGTGACGTATAAGGTCAACATTCTCTCCCTTTTTGATGATGACAAATGCTTGCCTACTTCTCCCCTTTTTGGCAAAAGCAAAAAATGCCTAGATAGACATTTAAGTATATATAGGCAAATATATTATCATTCAAGTACAAATATGGTTTTGGAAAATCTTTAAAAAATTCGGCAGCATGCTGTTTGAAAATAGAACATTTCCCAAAAACAATATGTATTCCAACGACCTAATTGAGTATGAGAATATAATTTTGCCATGATAAGCAACTCAATCAATCCAGTATGATCAAGATATAAAATAGAGATATAACTTTCAATCATTCAAGAGATAGAATAGCCATACAATGCAAAATGAATGACAAAGATAATCTTAGCAATTAAGCACACAAATAATAAAATTGGTCATTTAAATGATTTAAATGACATGATGAAATCTAAGGTGTAGTCCCGAGAGAGGGGGGGGGGGGGAGTGAATTGGGTTTTAAAAATTCTTTTAATCCTCTTCAAGAATCCTTAACTTGTTTTAAGTCTTTTTAATGAATTCTTGTTTTCTTGTTGTTTAATCAAATACACAATAAATATTTAAAAACGAAATTCAATCCACAAATGATCAAAACAAGGTTCAATCAAACAACTAATTGCTTTGCCAAGTATAAGTTAACTGCAGCACTATTTAGATTTGCAAGATTCAGTACTCTTTGGAAAATAAACACAATCCACTCAATGTCACGCTTTAAACCATTCAATCACAATATAGCTTTTGTTGTCAGCCCTGGGTATATCAATTTGAATCAAGCCCTGTATATATAAGATTTGTCTCTCAATTTGATATTCAATACAACATCCAATCACTCTTTCCAAATACTTAGACCTTAAATAAACTTTAAGTTGAAGAGTCTCGGGGTGTTGAATCAATCAACGTACTACTTTATAGTTTTCGCAAAAGATTGATCAACTAACGTACTCCCTTTCGGTTTCCGCAATCCCAAAAGCAAATTAAGCTTTAAGTTTATTTAATATCTAATTCATGTAGTGTATATAATTCAGATATTTAAAACATCTACGCAATTGTATATGTACTAAAAATAAAGAGAGTAAGGGAAGAGAGAGTGAGACAAGAATTTTACGAGGTTCGGCTTATATCCAGCCTACGTCCTCGCCTTTGGCAAACCACCAAAGGATTCACTAAACCTGTTTCTTTAACGAGCGGAACAATATCTTTACACACTCATTCAGTAGGCTGGAGCCTGCCTCTCCAAACGATATACCCTTGTTTGGTCACTCTTTCAATTAGGCTAGAGTAGCACCTCTCTAAGCGATATCCTCTCGCCTAGCCAACGATCCAACAAACCTGGAATCGTTACAATCTACAAGAGTACAAGATAAATTCTGCATACAAAAAATACTCTCAAAATTTAGAGCAGGTTGTACAAATTTGAGTTCTAAATTGTACTTTCAAAAAATTAAAGCAATATAGAACATGTAGAGCGCTAAAGTTTTAGAAGTCACCGATGGTTCTTTAAAAAAAATTGAATTGCAATCCCGAACCAAGCTTTGATATTCCCAATCTACCAAAATTGTAGAATTTCTCTCCAACAAAAGATGTGAGCAAATGGAAGTCAAGGAGGTATTTATAGGTTTTTTCAAAGAATAATGTCCTCATTAAATTAGGTAGCATTAAATTATTAAATTAATTTTGAAATTCAAAATTTTTCTAAAAACAATTTTCTCATTTAATTAGGTAGCAATAAATTATTGAATTAATTTTGAAATTCAAAATTTTTCCAAAGAATAATTTTCTCATTTAATTAAATTATTGAATTAATTTTGAAATTCAAAATTTTTCCAAAGAATAATTTTCTCATTTAATTAAATTATTGAATTAATTTTGAAATTCAAACTTTTTCCAAAGAACAATTTCCTCATTTAATTAGGTAGCATTAAATTATTGAATTAACTTTGAAATTCAAATTTTTTCCAAAGAACAATTTCCTCATTTAATTAAATTATTAAACTAATTTTGAAATTCAAAATTTTTCCAAAGAACAATTTCCTCATTTAATTAAATTGTTGAATTAATTTTGAAATTCAAAATTTTTCCAAAGAACAATTTCCTCATTTAATTAAATTATTGAATTAAACTCTTCTTTGCTTAATTAATCTTGGAGTGTTAACTTGTTTAACTTTGAAAAATGTGTTCCAAGATTTAAACTAAGGTCTCTAAGTCTCTTTGCCTAATGAGCTTTAAAATGAAAAAAAAAAAAAACATATTTTAAGCTCTTTTAATAAGGTGTTTCTTAGTTTCTTTTGATTTATGAGAGCTTCACATATCTAAATAGCATTTGGCTTTGAAGTACTTACAACAGTCCTTCTAATCATGGTCTTCTTTAAGCACTAAGTCCTTCAGCCTCTCGAGGTTCAATTTTGACTTTAAGTATTGTTTTGGTCTTTAACCTCTTCATTTGTCCTTCATTGACCTCAATATTCTGAGGAGCTTCCACTGGATTGACATTGAACTTCAACATATCAACCGCAAGTGTCCTTTTACGTAAATTAAATCACTCAACACCACATGTTAAAACATCCTTCATTTTGTTATCATCAAAACAAGATTGAAAAGTCCAATTAGGCCAACACATGAAAATAAGGCTAGACCATAAATATATACGAACCATTGCAATTGAAACATATCATCGTAGAAGATTTGAGTTTAAAGCACATGGCATATGATAGCAAATAGTTGGTTTGAGCACAAACACAATCTAACAAGTTTGTATGCATTTACATATTAAGTTATCGAACCAGTTATGCAATTAATATATATATATATATGTGTGTGTGTGTGTGTGTGTATGTCTGTATGTATAATAATAAATATATATTCCCCTTATGATGTTTGCAAAATGTTACTGGGAGGTGCTTGTTGAAAAAAAACTTTAATTTAAAACAAGCAAGCAATATTTTTCTGGTTTGTCAATTAAGCACATACTAAAATATATCTAGAATGTGACAACCATATAGATTTGAAAAATTTCAGACAATTTAAATGCAGGATCACTGACAAACACAAACAACTTTTGGCAAATCAATATATTTTCATTTTAAAATATTCAAAATCCTAACAATTAAGCGCATGCCACAAAGAGTTCAAGCTAGATCTAAGCTGAAGATTTTGGAGAACATAACAGAATGAGATTTAATTTTGGATGCTTTCCCTATCGATTTGAATTCATGCTTAGATACAATAAGCTGCTTATACTAGATAGAGAATTATTTCATTATGCCTAGTAGTATAAGCCATCAATTCAAATCTTTAAAATCAACTATACTGAGTATTTGTCAATTACATTTGTCACTTGATTAGTATAGTTGTCCCTATAGACCATAGATGCATCAGATAATATATATTAAGGCATACTATAGAGCTCATGACCCAAGAACATTTCATATCAAATCATAGAACTTCAAGAGCCTCAATATTTTGATACACGAAAGTGATGCATGAAGATCATTTATGCTCTTTCTATAGGGATGGAGCTGAGCTCCTCTGAGTGCCTGATGATTATGCTAGGATGAGGTTTAATTATTTAATTGATTTTCACTCATCCTTTAAAAAAGATTTAGCATTTATTCTATCATAATCATCTTTGTTCAAAGTTTTATTTTGGGAAAATTCCTGTCAAAATTTCGGTAGCATGCCGTCTGTAATTTGGACATTTTCCCATAAAACCTATACCTGATAGTTGGTTGTTCTCAATAGAATATTTATATAAATCATGCAACAACCTAAAATTCACTACCAACATGTAATTCACATCAACGGCATCCGCTATGCAGGAGATATTCTAGACTACGCATGCAATCAGGTAGTAATCAACAAATGATACAAAAGATAAACTATCCATTAGAAGATATGCTCATTTAACACGCAATGAGTAGTGGGAAATCAGTATATGGGCATAAAAGATAGAATTATGAGAGCATTTAATATGAATAGTCACGAATGATAAATGCTCCCCCGGAGCTAAGCAATCAACTGAATTTTGCCTTTTCTACTTTTCAAATTCTTTAGCCAATTGTTTTAAGATTTTTAATCATTTAATCTTGACGTGAATGCTTTAGGCTTACCAAACCAAAATGTCACAATGAATATTTCTTTGAGTGTTCTAAGCCTATAATGCCTCTTCTCTTATGAATTTTAATACGTATGAGGCCCAAGTATGAATGACTTTTAATTTTAACTGCTCGTGCATAGGTTTCTTAGACATTTGATTTTTCTTTAAATTGAAACCTATAGCAATCATAGTAGCCATTTAACTTAATTCACAAAGATGAAGCTCTAATGGATTTAACTCGAAAGCTAAGAGCTATGCGTGAGAAGTAGATTAAATACTCTTAAGGATTAAAATTTCTGTTAAGTTCGAAGGGTATTCAATATGAGTGGACATGATTCAAGATATTTGCACGGAATAGAATGACTAAAAAATTTATCAGGCTTTTAAGGCTCCAAGATGAGTTTAAGATTAAACGATGCTTAATATATGTGATTCATTTCCTAAAGCTCAGTCTTATGCAATGGACACCAGTTGCTTAACTTAGGATGTTTATCTTTAAGCATGAGTTAAGCATTTAGAATTATTTACCTGACAAAGATGCCATGTCCATTTTGAAGTGAATTTTCATTCAAGTATGCTATAGCCGATGTTTTCATATTTTATCCAATCATTATGATATATATATATATATGTGTGTGTGTGTGTGTGTGTGTGTGTGTTAAGTTTAAATTGAATATTTTATCTGAGATTGCATAATGACTATATTTTCTAATGTTCTTAGCATATAGTAAAAGTGTATAATGAATGCACATACTAAGATTTAACATTTTAAGCATAGACCATTTTCTAGCCTTTTGAACATCACTACCCCTTAAACCTAGGAACTTAAGGAAGAATTTAAAACGAATATCTAATTTTTATTTGATCCCACTCTCCCTCAAGTCCTACGGGGTTCGCCTTCATGATAACCCACATCATTTCTTTGTCTAAGCCTTTGGCACATCTAAGTAGACAATTAAAACTGACGTGCCCTTTCATTTTACTAAATAAGCAAATTTTGTATATGCGTGAAGGGTTTTGCTTATTTGTTATATTTTTACAAACAGAGGCAGATGAATGACTATGGGATTTATGAATCAAGCTTGAACCCTTTTTGAAAAGAATTTTCTTTTTGATTCCAAAGCATATAATTTTCAATATTTTCTCAATCTTTTTCTTTTCAAGAACAACATGATAATTTTCTAACCCCTTTAATTGTTTTGCTATTCTTTTGTTCTCATTCTTCAAAAATATTTTATGCTTAGATGCTCTAACTAGAAACTTGGGCATTTTCAATAAAGTCTTTTCTAGTTTTTCATACGACAACATGCTTTTATTATTCAATTCAGCACATGATTCATCAAAAGAATCAGTACAATAATTTTCACATGAATCATTGCATGAACATCAACAGTATAATCATAATTTTCAACAAATGATTCAAAGCATAATATATGCTTGTATTCTACATGAAAATCATCAAGTGCATCAATAGCATAATTTTCACAATATTCAATAGATTATGAAGCACATGAAGCAACACAACATTCAACACAAGAATTATCCATCGAGTTATAGAGAGAATCATATACTTCCTGTTCTGTTATTGCCATTTCCCTATCACTTACCACTCCTTGACCATCTGAGCATGACACCTCTGGAGTGGTGGTCTCGTTTTCCTGGGTCTCTCCATACTTCTTTTCAAGTTCAACTCAGATCTCCTGTGCACTACTACATGCCATAATCTTATGAAGAATATCAGCATCTAAAGCATAGTACAGTAAGCCCATGGCATGTGAACTTGCATGCAAATTAGTATCATTCTCATTAACGGGCATACAAATTCCCTTGTCAATCACCTGTTAGACCCTCCAATTTATAGATTTTATGAAAACGCTCATTCTGATTTTCTAGTGGGTGTAATTTACACCACAAAACAAAGGAGGACTGGAAGGTGATTGTCCCTCTCCGAATGGGGATACACCAATTTGAGTCATCTCGATCTTTTAGAAAAAATATTTAAGTTAATGCCATGAGGCTGTGATACCAATTGTTAGCCTTGGTGTATTCCAAAGAGAGGGGGGGGGGGGGGGATGAATTAGGTATTTAAAATTTCTCTCCTAGGCTCAACTAATCTAACAACAGTATTACTCAACTTAGAGTCTGTCTATGCAATTATAAACCCAATCATTCACAATAGTAAAATACAAACATTCATGTGCTGGAATTTAAAATGCTGAAATTAAAAGCACGCATAAGAAATGTTATCGGGGTTCGGCCAAAGTGCCTATGTACCCACCTTGGCTCACAAGCACAAGGATTCCTCTAATGCTCACTTTACGGGTGGAGCGACATCGGTTACAATTAGGTCAATTAGTGGGGCTAACCTTAACCTACACCTTATCAGGGTGGTGTACCCAGCTTTCCTAACCGGATCTAAACCAATCTGGGACCATTCAACAGGATTAGTCTCCCTCTTCAGGCCCATGCCTGGAATACAATAAATGTATATAAAATTTACGTACACGGAAATGCTTCTTTTACTAGCAGATATGTACCACTACGCACAATATCACAAATCAATGCACACCAAACATGTAAGAACAATAAGCTCAGTGGTGTATATGTGCAAACTACACTCAATACAATGATAATCTCAAGTATGCACAAGAGTGTTTGAACAAGCTAATTTTTGAAAGTAAAGTATATAAAATCTCAATATCAGATTAGTGTTTCAAAGATGCTAGTAATAATATTCAAACGAACTCAAAAATATTTTCTCAAATTGTATAAAGCACAAGAGTTGTTTGAAATCAAGCTTTGTAAAATATTTTGCACACAAAAATTATTACTTAAGGAATCTTGTAATGATAATGTAAAGATCCTTAAGCTAATGAGTTTTCCCAACACAAGATTTATCAAGTTAAATCTGTGGGAAGAACCCTAGCCAAACATTCAATACAAAAATCAAAGAATACAAATTTCAAGGAGAGTATAGAGCTATTTAGAATGAAGCACTAATAATCTAAACACTCTCTCTAAGCTTGGACGATCAAAGAAAATGAAATAGGAGAGTATTTGGGATAGTATTTGGCAAAATAGGTTTTTTAAGTTTGAGAGGATTTCTTGCTAATGATTTTGCTCATCTCTTCTTAATTTTCACAGATGAGCCCCTCTATATAGAAAAGGTGAAAATTATAACTGTTGGGGACATATATGTCATTTTTGCATAAGTTTAAGTGAGGTTAATAATAATAATAGCGTTTTTTAACCTCGGTAAATTTTGACAACCCGAGAGCATCGGTCGGCCGTCTTGAGTGTTCGGTCAACCAGGGAAAATTTGAACTATGTGTTCGGTCAGCCATTCATAAAGCGATTCTTGAACCTTCGAGGTTTCGGTCTACTAAAGTGAGTTCGGTTGACCGAACATGCGTGTTAGGTCGACTAGCCATTATTTGTATTGAAAGTTCAGTCGATCAGGTGGTTGGGAACACCCCACATGTCGGTTCGGTCGACCAAAGCGTTACAGCTCATTTTCGGTTCGGTCGACTAAAGGGTCAAAATGTTGACCTGGTGAAGGTTTGGTTGACCGAATTCTTCCATGCATTACAGTTCGGTCAACCGAACATGCTTTTTTTGAGCATTTCGGTCCTAGTCCCTTTATAAAATTATCCCTATTCATATGATGATTGAATAGGGCATATTTTAATGCAGACATGAGGGTCTTAAGGTCAGTCTAGGTTTTTTTGAGCTTACCAGAACTTATCATACATGTAATGCATTGATTCTTACAGACCATTTCCTATTTACTATTACAGACCTGAATAGAGTAATAATTTAAATTACAACAAAGGAAAAGTTTCAGGGTCTTTAGACTTTGAGTCCTCATGTGCCATCAATTGATCTGCTAATATAGACCTACACACAAACTTGATAGTCATCAATTACCAGTATTTGTCATTATCAAAACCGGGTGTGACCTATAAGGTCAACAATATTTGTAAGATAATGTATATTAAACAAATTTAGTTAATACAAATGAAATTCATAAATCATTTAAATATTATTTATTATATAAATAATGATAATTTAGACATGAATGGTTAAATAAAATATTACTAGAAGTTTATTTTTTCGTATAATTTCAAAAGCACTTGTAATAATATTTTGTTTCAATAAAATAAATAAAGAGAGAAATTTCACTTCACTCGTAAATCTCTTATTTGAATTCCGACGAAATTTCATTGCATAGTTAAAATTTCAATAAGTTACTCTAAAATTTTGAGATTTTGATAAATTTTAGATGATTCGTTGAGGTTTCGAGTCTTCCGACAGAAATTATGCAAGATGGAAATCGAGTTCTGTTTCGATTTCAAGGGTGACGGAAATGGAAAAATTCAAGAAATGAAAATTTCGATAGAAATCTTGACAATTTCGTGGAAATTTAAGACCATGCATTCAAGAATGTGAAACTACATTAAAGTGGATATTTGAACACTTTTTCCTTCTATGCTGTCTTCGATGTATGTAAATTTCTCGTGTTTGCTTCCAAAAGAAACATATGCTTGTGCATTCTATGTGATGCCCAAAAGCTGAGAGGTATAAGGCGTCTATAAGGCTTATTGAAAGCTTTAAGAACAGCAATTAGATAAATAATTACCCAGGCTTTAATTCTCCATCAAAATGCTTTCTATGTGATGGGACAGAGAAAGCTTCTTACTTTATGCATGCATTCATGTGTCCTTCTCTATTTCTGTATCTCCTTCTCCCATGCATGCATGCATTTCTTCATCGCACTTGCTCCCTCTGTCTCCTATCTCCTTTTGAGAACCATTCTTCAATGCTTGCATGTGTGCATTTTCCACTCTTTTTCTCTCTCTATCTCTCTCTCTCTCTGTTGCCAACATATCAATTACAAAAGGAAAACAAATGACACAAGGGAGCTGAACTGTAAAGAATCATGTTAATTGCATATCAAAAGTTACTATAAAGTTGAATACAAGAGGTTGAATGGGAGAACCCACTTGCAAAAGGAAGCCTCAAATATTCCCTATCTAACATCTTATCTAAAACACATTGTATGATTCCGCCTCACTTTGCTCCCTTTCTTGTTGATGTTTTTAGCTGACTTGTTTGCCATAGTAAGTAATATTGACAACATTGAAGAACCACACGATGGTTCTCCTCAATAATTCTTTGAATTGCGGGTTCACGGTTAACCACTATTCATGTATTTTTCCAAGGGAGTGCAAATGGACTAGAGGGACACCATGGCTACATGCGGATTTCCAACTCTTTAATATTTGTAATATACTAGCTGATTAGTGAACTTATTTTTTTAATCTGAATCTATTTGTTTCAATGGCTGCCTAAAATTTGAAGACCCTAAAATGCTTTTGTTGATATGTGAAGAGTTGGAACATGTCGTTAAAGTTGTTTTAAGTGATTTGAGTAAAGGAGATGATTATTAATGTTTTTAAAATAAGGGCTTCAATTTTTTATATGTGCGGTTGAGGGGGACGAGGTATCGTGACGTGATCCTAAGGGCACAATTCACATTGCCTCAAGATTCGATGTGGAACCACCTGCTTCACTTATAGTCACGAGGCTTGAGCGACCCTGGTGTGTTCGCAATGAGACTCTACAATGACTTGATTCATGCTGCCTCGCGATTCATCATAGGACCAAGTGCATGCTTGCTTTAGGCGTGGTCATGGGGAAAGAGGTGACATGATGTGACCACGTTGGCTTGATTCATGGTGACTTGCTGCGCACACTTCGGAATTCGCCATAGGAACGTGTACGCATGCTTCATGTATAGTTGTAGGGAACTAGATGTGACCACACTACACAATTTCATGTTCTTTATTACACACACCTTGACGTTTGTTGTGCAACCATGTGCACATGTACAAGAGTAATCACTGGGAATGAGATTCCATGATGTGATTGCCCTCAAGATTCTTCGTGGGACCATATTCACGTGTGCTTCATGCGGTGTAGAAAATGGGGTGCAGCAACATGATTTTATTGGTACAATTCATGGTTCCTTGTTATACATGCCTTAAAATTTGTCGTAGATCACATGCACATGTGCTTCTTGCGTGGTTGCAAGGAATGGGGTGCTGCAATGTGACTGCATTGGCATGTTTTCAAGATTCATCATGGCAGATATGGTTGAATAATGATATTTTCTAGTCCCTTTCTTTTGTGTATTGCTATATATATATATATATATATATATATATATATATATATATATATATATACGCATATTTTTTTTGAAAATTAAAATAAATAAATAAATAGATTAAACTTGATGTATATTTGTTGTCTTTGGTTCAAGTATGTGAAATGCTTTTGAATTGGGAGATGCATTTATGGGGATTCATATAACTACATAAATAGGTTATAATAAATGTGTCAATAGTAATTATTGGGAATTCATATACTAGGCTCTATGTAAAGTCTATAAATAGTTGTACTCTACTCATTTATATCAAGTGGAATAACTCAAAGTGTTATATCCTTTATCCACTTTTCTTTCCTCCTATATTTCTAGCAAAGGGGTATCAGAGCTAAGTGTGTGTCTAGTGTTTCAAGTGACGACAAATCCATTTCAAGTTCCTCTCCTTACCAAAGATAATTTTGATAATTGGAGTATTTGATTGAAAGCTTTACTTGGATCTCAAGATGTTTGGTGATTGTTGAAAAAGGCTATGTAGAACCACAAGATGAGGGTACCTTGAATCAAGTGCAGAAGGATGCTTTAAAATATTCAAGAAAGAAGGATCGGAAGGCGCTTACCGTTATATATCAAGGTTTGGATGAAGTTATGTTTGAAAAAGTTGCTAGTGCAACTTATTCAAAAAAAGCATGGGATAGCCTACAAAACTCACAAAAAGGAGCCGATAAAGTGATAAAAGTTCGTCTCCAAACACTAGGAGGTGAGTTTGAACATGACACATGAAAGATTTTGAATTAGTTTTTGATTATTTTTCAAGAGTTTTGGGTATTGTTAACCAATTGAGAAGATATGGTGAATATGTGAGAGATGCTCGAGTGATAGAAAAAATTCTCCGATCATTGGACCCAAAATTCAACTATGTTGTTGTAGCCATTAAAGAATCCAAGGATTTGGAATCCATGACAGCTAATCAAAGCCTATGAAGAAAGGCTTATAAGAAGAAACAAGAACCATTGGAGTAGGCTCTTCAAACCAAACTTTCTTTCAAGGAGAGAGAATAAAGTTATGAAAGAAGAGGTCATGGATGTGGCCGTGGTCGTGGTGATGGCGAGGTCGAGGAAGAGGAAGAAGTGATTCCAACACATCCAACAATAATGAGAGGAATCAAAATTATCAATTCTCTAGAGCATGTGGATGGGGATCAAATTTAAGAAGAAAAATGTATGACAAATCTCAAATTAGAAGTTATAATTGCAATAGATATGGCCATTATTTTATGAGTGTAGAGCATCTGACAATGTTGAAGAAATGAACAATTGTGTTGGAGAAGAAAAGGAAGAGGTGGAGCCTACTTTGCTACTAGCACACAAAAGGGATGGAGGAGAAGAAAAAGGTTAAGAAATTCTACTAATTCACTTGTCATTACTTCATCAAGACCATGAATATGAGCAATGCCATCGCCTACATGAAGTACGATACCAGTATTTACAATTTTTACTTCTCTATTATATTGCTCAATACGTTCTCGTATAATATTACGAATTTTGTCAGCGCGAATGTGATGATTCGTGCTTGCATGTTGCATCAAGATTGTGCAAAGTAAATCACTCTTAACTTTGTAGCAACTACACGATGTGAGAATTCATGTACGCTTGAAGTTGATGCATCAAGGTCTTGTAAAGCAAAGATTTTGTAGTAACAGTCTAGTGTGGCGAGAAGTGTTGGCAAATAGTGTGGATGGGTTCGTCTAATTATGGTTGTGTTCAAATTCCCTATATAGTTGCATTCCTTTCTAAGATATCACCAGATAATGAATATTGGCGTGCATGAATGCATTAAGATAGTTTGTTGCGGGTGACTAGTGACTAATAGATGTTGGATTTTTTATGATGGAAAAAACTTAGATAAGGATTGCGAATAGGGATTGGGTCACTATTGGTTCTTGTTGCTGAGCAAGTGGTCGTAAAGAAATTGTTGTGCAAGTGTTGTTAGCTTGGGAGTTGCATGTATTAATATCCTTGATTTCGAAACTATGCATGCAACACATGCTTTCAAGAGACATGGTTGAACAGCACAACGTAATGCATCAGTTGTTTTGTGAGAACAATAGTTTGCTGTTTTGCCAAATTTGACATTGTTTTACAAGTTGACTGCATAATATGTGATTGACAATAATCGAGACATAGTTGTGCATTGAGAAGTTAGTGGACACTCATGCACAATACATATTGGAATTAGGAATGTCAAACAAGGACAACTAGTGAGAGAAAATAACGTGATTGTTTTGTTTGAAATTGTACTCCAAATAAGATAATAATTGCATAATACACACTCTACGTATGCACGTGGGTAGAGTGGTGTAATGTGACGACTAATGCAACTCAATTGAATGCAAGACCATTTAATGAAATTGATTGCTCTTTAGCATATGTGCAAATGCATTTAGGCACTATTTAAGATCTGAGAGGTCATGACAGGTGGTTTGGTGCATTTATTGTGTAATTTGCATAGAATATAAAGGTGTTAAAGATGTGTTGGGCAACAATTCTATGTGAGTGTCGGTCTAGTTTTTGCCAAAAGGTCATCTTTAAAATAGATAAAAGCTATTTATGCATTCTATTGGTGTCCATTATAGGTATGTGCACACGAATCATTACTTCATGTTTACATTATAAATTAGAAGTGAATTAACATGTAATAGATACGAGCAAGGATTGTGGTTGCTTAATTTCGGTGGACAAGCTACAAATGTGCCAGTATGCTTGGAGGAATGAAAGTCAAAAGTAGCGAACAAAGACTGCTATAAGGCCCAACGATTTCGACGATGCTGATTTCTTTGAGTTAAATTTTAGATTGTGATTTTTCATAATCACATGCCTTCACTAGCAGTGCAGTTGTGATTGAGGAAGCATGTTTTGAGTTCACGCGCTAGAACGAAATCATTGCGTGAAGTGGAGCAAAAATTGGAGATGAATCATTACGCAGTTAAGAAGTTATTAAATTGTGCGATGCTCTTTTGTGTGTCCTACGCAAATTTTAGTTTTGACTAAAGTAATGAGAAACAAATGACTCCAACTAACCACTATGAGGCATGGGTTATTTACGCTATTAATAATGAATCATATAATGTCAAGAATCCTCAATTTTTATCCATCTATAAGGAAAATGAATTTTCATTTTACCTCTAAGAACTAAAGTGAAGTTGAGCAACTTTTTTTTAAAATTTTACTAATATATAAAATGGTGTCATTAGCTTTAGCTTTGTAGCTGCTAGAACTAATCAATCGCAGGACTTGGGTTGGATTACAAAAGCTTGTATAAGTTGTTATTGAATTAGGAAACCAATATGAATTTTTTTTGCAGCATAATACTATTTTATAAGTGTAACTTATGTTCAATACCACATATATAATTTTGCGAATTGAGGTTGTGTAATTGGTTCAAAGGTGAATAAACTTTTGCATCAACATGACATGTAATGAAGTAAAAACACAAGCTAAAAGTAAAATAATACTTGGCGTGAAGACATACAAGATATACATGGTTGAACTAAAAAGCCTTGTGTCCATGAGGGAGGGGTAGTTGTTCCATTAATGAAAACTGAGTATGGAAGATACAATATTATCGCTTTCACAATCATCAAGTATCATGAACAAGTACAAAATGATAGTAGCTAAAAAAAAAAAAAAACAGAATCCTGTCAACAGGATAGGGCAAGGCCTAGTTGTTCCCTCTTAGCCCAATTTTTTCATTTCTGAGGCATTCTCACCATTTTTTTGGGTTCATTTCTTGCATTTGTGGGTGGTTCGTAATGGTTCAAAACATTTCAGGTAGGTTTTGGGCTTGTTGCATGAAAATCAAGAAATTTGTTGTTTTTAAGTTTTTTTTTTTTCTCCTGTTGCTTTTAGCCTCTTTATATTTCTCTAGGATTTTGTGTCTTCTTCTTGGGCCTCATTGTGATTTTATTTCATTAAATTTTCAAAGAAAAAAAAAAAAAAAAGCAAGCTGCCACGTGCACTTGCGCTTGCCTCCCATGCGCATGTGCGTGTGGGGGCAGTGCACGGAAGCCAAAAACAACTGTTTTTGCACGTGATTTTTTTTTTTTTACAAATTAAAAAGGCAGACACATGCAGGCACATGCCCATGGTGTTTATGTGTAGGAGTGTTCACGGATGCGCCCACGAGGCACCAGAACAACACAGTTCTACTTAATCTTGGAATGGAAAAAAATAATGTGGCCAAAATTTGTCATTTTGACCCCCCTTCTCCTTCCATCGTCCTCCTTTCTCGTTGTGGGATCCCATCCCCCATTTTTCAGCACCATTTTTGCTATAAATCCTGCATGGTGCTCCCCCACACCTCCTTTGACCTTTGTTAGACTTCCCACTTTGGTACCAAGTCTCTTTCTCCCCTTTATTTTCCTTCCCAATTTATCCCAACCAATGAAATCCTCTGCCTTCGAAGACCTCCCACCCAACCATTGCAACATTGCTAACCTTGCCACCCCTTGTCTTCAGCCATGTCATCGTTGCTTTATCTTCTCACGCACCAATCCTTCACTAGCTTAGCAAAGCGGATTGAGTAGGATAATTTGTGGCAAATTAGGCAGATTATCAAGTGGAGAATCAAAATCCACATCAAACTCAATTATATAGCAGTTTTATGTCAGTTTGGATAAGATAATTCATGGTGGATGGCGGATAATGTGTCATTACCATGACAAGTATAATTATTTTTTTTCACCATCCAATGAACAATTTATGTTAACATGATAATTGAAGTTGTTTTTAAACTTATAATTTGGTAAATTGTTAAAAAATTAATAATTAATTACAAAATTGTGTATTTTTAAAAAATTTTGAGATCATGAATTTAGGGCTTTTGTTTTGATCACGAGAATTGGGCATTTGGGCTTGAGCTTGAGTGGGGGAGTGTGATAGACTCAGTGGCGCAGACAGTAGTTCCACACTTGGGAGCATGGGATTCGGCTTTGGCTAATTAGGCTTATGTTGGCTGGGCTAATGACCAATAAGCATGAGCATATGAAATTATCTTTGGATTTGAGCATTAGTTGTTAATGGGTTGGTAGATATCCATTGGATAAAACCCGATATTCGCCAACTGATCCTTTTAGGGACCGATAACATTTTTTCAAACCATATGTGACTCATTTAATATGTTGATCAGTTATGAGTAGGTTTAAGAGGGTCAGGTACGGTTCAACTTATGTATTTTTATTTATTTTTCCGGATCTACCCTTGACCAGGGTCCCATCATAAACTTCCCTTTATTTAAACTCAACTTTCGAACACCCTTAGCGGAGGCTTCTATCTATCTCATGTCCCGCCCTCTTGTTCTCTCTCATCCATTTCTTTTACCACCCCATATCTCAACTTCCCATTAGCACTAGAATCCTAGTGGAACTTGAGACTAGGCCCCCTTACAATGAGTGCCCTCCTTCTCTCTTTAACTCTCTCTCTCTCTCTCTCTCTCTCTCTCTCTCTTTCTCCCCCCTTTCCTTTTTCTTCCCAATCCATGCATAAATGATGTGCTTGATACGTTTTCTTGATATAGTTTTTGTATTTCAAGAATATTTGTGCTGCATATGTTTGCATGCACGAGTGTAATGTGTTTGGATGTGTATGTATGCTTATGCTTGATTTTGCATAAATTTATGTATGAATATTGAATGTTTGCATGTATGTTCATATGTAGTAGTATGGGAATACATAGGTATGTGGATGCATATGCATTGATTTGGATGTGTGTGTGTGTACGTATCGTACATATGTAGATATGCATGCGTATGAATGTGATGGATATGCAAGCATACGGGTAGATGTGATTGTGTGCATATGCATGTGTGCGTAAGCATGTGTATGAGCATGAGTATGAATGGATAATTGCATGCGTGCTTATGTAGATACGCAAGAATGCATGCATATGCATGATTTTGCATGGGAGGTTATATGTAGTATATGTGCATGAAGGTAAATGTATGTGTATATTTAAATTTATGCATGTTTAGCATATTGTACGTGTGTTATGTGTAAGTGCATGAGAGCATTCATTAGCATATGCATGTATGCACATGTGTATATGTAGATGTATGCATGTTTAGCATAGTGCATATTTGTCATGCATAAGTGCATGTGAGCATTTGTGAGCATATGCATGTATGCATATAAGTGTGTGCATGTGGGTATGCGTGCATACGATTATGTATATGTTTTTGGAGGGATAGTGCGTCTGGTCATGCTTGAGTGCATGTGAGAGCATATGTGTATGTATGATTGCATGTGTGTTAGTATGTGATTTTGCATGTATAAATGAGTATATGTGTGCATAAGCATGCATGCATGTGAATGTGTGAGCAGTGTGAGTATGGATATGATTTTTGCATTTGCATGCATGTATGTGCTTGCTTGCATAGGTGTGTTAGTGTACATGTGAGTTTGCATGTGTGAGTATCAATGTGCATACGTATGCCTAGTATCATTGTTCTTTAACACTATTGTTGTTATTGTTTTAAGTGATATGATCAGTGTTATAAATAAAATCTCAAAAAATATATTTTCATGTCTCTTAAGTATTTGTTATTGTAATTTTGATCGACATTTATCAAAAATCCCAAAAAACACTTAAAGATTTTAAAAAATTCAAATATATATATATATATATATATATATAGAGAGAGAGAGAGAGAGAGAGAGAGAGAGAGAGAGAGAGAGAGAGAGAGAGAGAGGGCTTTGGATCCATTTTAGGTCATTTCATTGCTTGTATCATTATTTTATCATATTTTGGATGTGTGCACGACAGAATCAAGGATGGGTATTTAGACTTTACCTATGTAATTGTGAGGGGACATTTTGTCTAGTTCAATCATTTCGAGTCAGCTTTGTGATTGTGTTGGATAGTTTATGATAGTAATTGCATGGTATCTGCATTTCTATTATGTTCACATAATTTTTGTATTTTCTTTTTTTTATACTGTAGTTGTGTAATCAGCCTAAAGATGGAACTCAAAAGTGGGGCAATGATGGAATTCAAAAGTAGTTGGCTAGCCCTAAGAAGGATCACAGTTCTCTAACAGATATAGGTGCTTGCTATTCATTGATGATTTGTACCTTTGCTGAATCCATCTGTATCTGACCCTCTTCAATGATATGCCTCAAGAATTTAATACGCTTTTGAGCGAAAGCACACTTCTCTCCTTTTATATACAACTGATTTTCTCGGAGTTTTTGAAAGACCTGCTGAAGGTGATCTTTATGTTCTGCTAAGGATGCGCTGAAAACTACTATGTCATCAAGGTAAATGACTACAAATCGATCAAGGTAGTCCCGCAAAACTTGATTCATTAAAGTACAAAAGGAAGCAGGTGCATTTGTTAACCCAAAAGGCATGACAAAGAATTCAAAGGCTCCATACCGGGTGACACAAGTGGTCTTAGGTTCATCTCCCTCTATAATGCACACTTGGTGATATCCCGATTTCAAGTCCAGTTTAGTGAAATATTTAGCTGTACTTAACTGATAAAAAATATCGGCAATCAATGGAATGAGATACTTGTTGCGAACCGTTGCCTTATTAAGAGTTCGATAATCTACACACAAACACAAACTTCCATCTTGTTTCTTTTGGAATAACACTTGGGCCCCAAAAGGTGTTTTTGATGGGCGGATGAATCCTGCTGCTATTAGATCATTTAGTTGTCTTCTAAGTTCAGCTAACTCAGGTGGTGCCATTCGATAAGGGGCACGTGCTGGTGGTTTTACTCCCAACAAAAGCTCAATTTCGTGGTCAATCTGTCGTCGAGGTGGTAAAACCCTGGGTAGCTATTCTAGGATTACCTCATTGAATTCTTCTAACACTTAATTTCAACCGGATAGTCGCCTATTTCTTCATTTTCTGAAACTACTGGTAGAACCACAAAAGAAGGTTCTCCCCTTTTTACTCCCTTCTTGAGTTAGAGGGCTGAAAGCAACTTCCTCTCATCAAAAGTGTTGTAGGCTGTAGGAACCGCATAAGGTGTATCTCCTATTATCATAAGACAACCCGCAGTTGGGATTGGCATGGAGCGTGTCACTTTAAGAAAATCCATCCCCAATACCACATCAAAGTCATCGAGGGGTGTTATGGTAAAATCAATTGTTCCAGACCACGACCCCATTTGGCAAGCTACTTTAGGTGCCACTCTCACCGTGGTTAACGCTTCAGAATTTACTGCTTTCAACTTTTCCATATCCTTGTCTACTTGTAATTCTAACCACCGAGCTTCTATATCAGCAATGAAATTATGGGTGACCCTTGTATCAATCATGACCTTGATTTTCTTTCCATTCAAAAGTAGATCAACGTATATTAAGCCCTTTTCTTGAGACTTGTTGGTAACCACTTGGCGCTCTGATGCCCCAAAAAGTCTTAATGCTCCCACCATATTCTGTTTTTCTTCTAGGGTTGTTGTTGGGGTTTTGGTTTCCCCTCGAAGTGCCTTTAGAGCATTCAAAGCCTTTCGTTCAGGACACTCCGCCACTCGATATGGTCCCATGCAAAGGAAACACGAGACCGACAATCGATGCTCCCCACCACCTATTCGTTCGCCCCTCCACTCCCTAGTCATGGGCGCTCTTCTATCTTTCCAAGAATTATTCATTTCCCTCTCCCTTCCCCCATTTGTGGGCTTATACACTCTATTGAGCCTAGAATCATTATTGGCGGACATTAGGAAATTCCGCTTTCTAGAACTGTCTGAAAAATCATCCCACCGTTCCGCAGCGGCGAGGATGGAAGAGAGGTCACTAGCTCCTTGCCGGCGTAGTTTATTCTTTGGTCATGTCTTCAAACCATGGAGAAAATGAAATAGCCTATCTGATTCGGTCATGTCTATGATGTCCAACATAAGGCCCGATATTCCCGTACATAACTCCTTATTGAGCCGGTCAGTTGCAATTCAACTACTTTGGTTCTTCAACGCTTGTTTCAAACCATCCTAGGTATTAATGACACACCTATTGTGCTGAATATCATTCCATTTAATTCTCCACCACAATTTAGCATTCCCAACAAGGTATACGGTTGCCATATTTACCCGGTTCGCCTCTAGATCAACTCGTGAGCACATGAAGTAGTGCTCCATATCAAAGAAGAAATTATCCAGTTCTTTTGCATCTTGAGTACCCCTAAAACTTTTAGGTTCTGGTACTTTTAATTGAATACCCTCTCTTGGTTCCGCAATCGACCTTTAGGCAATCTACGCCACTGCATTCACTTTCACTGTCATCTCGTGTAAATCCCTCTGAACTTGGTCCATAGCACTTTGGACATTCCCCATCTATTTCAAATCTTCCTTTAAAGCACTGATGGACTCCTTCACATTTTCTGCAAGAAAATCGAAATTATCCGTTAGCTCCTATAAGGTGGCCTCAAGCTCTATTGGCTCTCCCCATAGGGATGTTAGAGATGGCAATATGCCCTCAATATGTTCTAGCGTACTCTCAAAGACTTCCAACTGCTCGATACTCCTCTAGAAAGCCTCAAGCTTTATTGGCCTTTTCTCCTTTATCAATTTTGCCACCAACCTTGGAGTTCACAGCACGTTGTTTGCAAGATTACAAGTTTTGTCTCAAGTGCCTCAATGCGCTCTACTTTTTCAGACTTGTTTCTCATGTTACCACTCATGGTGCTCGCACACACTGTGCTTTGATACCAACTGTCATGGACCCCAAAATAGGACTCGAGTAAGGGTCATGCGACACTTGTTGACAAATCAGCCAATAATCACACATTCAAGCTTGCAGGCACAAGCACCAGGTGAGTCTCAATACTCAAGAGAAACAATAAACAATATGATATCACACGAGCAAGATATTCACATACACAGAATAAGACTACAACAATCAAGTATATCACAATCCATGGCCAACAAAACACCATAATGAAAAGGATTACTTGTATTATTCAGATCCAAGAGAATAACCATACAAACGTTAACACAAATAATCATAAATTCATTCTAAATCCTTGGAGAATACAATTGGAGCAATATCTCTCTCCCCCTTTTCCCCATTACATTGTCACTCCTTAACACTTAGCTTTAAAATGTTAAGGAACTAAAATGATAATTTCATCTAATAAACCTAAACTACTATTCACTATAAAGCTAATGATATTTTAGAACTTAAATTCAACTATTGCTATTGAAAGCATTTGATCTTTATTTTAGTACTACAAATAATATTTTCAGATGTTTTAGTTTTAAAGTGCGTTCAAATTGTGTTTATGCTTTCAATTTTGCTACTAGTTACTCTAAGAATATAGTTGATATTTGACCACCTAACTCGATAAATAATATTAATATTTATTTGTGATTTTCTTATTAAATTTAAATCAACTATATTACTAACAAAATGAATCTCCAATTAGCAACAATTTCAACGAGGATTTTCCAAAGAGTTCCACCACACAAAAATCTAAGTCCCAATTAGCATGAATTTGAACAATATTTCCCCAAATTAAATTGATCACTTAAACCCCAAATGTAGCATATTTATAAGCCCCAACTTTAAAAAGTCAAGCCCCATATTAGTTTAACCAAAAGTAACCATTTTTAAAAATTATCAATAATTTAACAATTTTGTAACCCCCAATTTGAAAGCATAAGCCCTATATTTTGTGATCATTCAACAATTTCAAAAAAATTATTTAAGAAAAATATCAACAATTTCACTATTTCATATCCCTCTACTTAGACATATATGCCCCAATTTTATAATGATTAGGACAAAGTATCAACTGGTCAACAATTTCCTGACCAGAACTTAAAATATATATTTTATATATATATATAAGCCCCAATTTTATGATTGTTCAACAAGTTTCGAAAAATCAAGACAATTATCAACAATTTCCTAACCCCCCAACTTAAAAACCATAAGCTCTAAAAATGTGAAAATTTAAGAATTTCAAAAAGTTTAAGAAAAACTATGAACTTAACAATTTACTAAACCCCAAGTTTAAAAATATAAGCACCAAGTTTATGATAATTTGAAATTTCAAAAAAATAAAACAAAAATAACAATTTTTTATTGTTGGTCCTACAATGGCACCCAAAGGGGTTGGGATGAATTGGCTTGTATAAGAAGTTGGTTTGTTAAGAAAATTTTAAATTAAATTGAACCAAACCACAATCAAAGGATGAGCACAAGATCTTATAAAGGTTTGCTTCATGATATCTTTTAAATTGTAGGTAGTAGGGTTATGTCCAACCATAATTCTACAAGGTGCTTCTTGAGTATCATCATTGTGTAGGAAAATCCAATCGTTCTATATATTGTGCACAATGTCACGGACCCCCAAGTTCAACTCAATTAAGGGGCTGTGCGCGGCACTCGTCAAGGCTCTCGCTCGACAGAGTTAGCCAACAACTGTATGTTCAAACCAGCATTCATGAGCACCCGAGAGGTTTTCGGAAGCCATTCATAGTCATGAAATATTAGTTCCAACAATAATGAATTCATGAAGACAAGCAACCTTCATACTCAATGATAAGTGGAACTAGTTGTTTTATTCAATCAACAAGAAAACCACATAAGTCAACATTCGAGTAATTCGACATCCAGTATAAAAATACCTAGCAGATAGGGGTGACACCATCTCTCTTCCCCATTTAACCGAGATCACGCTGTCAACCCCTAACACGTCCCCACTCACTCTTATCTACGACCTCGATGTGCTGTAAGAATTATTCCCACTATTGTTGTTGGCGACCTTTGACATTGACTACTTGTTTACTAGGCTATACTATACATATTTGGTCTTTACTCTATACGACACATCCACTGTGTGAGGGAACTACAACCACTAACTTGTAAAGCACTGAAAAGAGATACGACTCATCCACGATGTGAGGTAACTATGACAACTGACTGGTAAAGAACTAAAAAGGGACGCGACTCATCCACTGTGTGAGGTCACTACAACTATTGACTTGCAAAGGGCTGAAAAGGTATATGACTCGTCCACTGTATGAGGTAACTGCGACTACTGACTCTTAAAAGAGTTGAAAAGGTACACAACTCATTCACTCTAGTTGGTTGTCTTTTGGCATTGAAATAAACCGAATCTCTCATCGTACCATCATTCAAGTCGTCAGAGGCTTCCAATTCTTTATACCAAGCATTTTTATACATGGAGTGACTTACTCAAGTTCCACAATTCTATTTTCAAAATTAGATACACTATAGAGGTTTTCCCCTTGGTGTTTTCTCTCTGGTGGTTGCAACTCGATTTGCATGCCTTTCTCTTGAATCATCCTTTGCCCCACATGCTTCACCATTGTGTTTTGTTTTACAAAATTTCAAATTCTCATTTTACAACTCATAGTGTTCAAGCACATTGAGCTCACCGTACTTTGATACCAATTGTCATGGACCCCCAACTTAAACTCAATTAAGGGGCTACATGGCACTTGTCGAGGCTCTCCCTCGATAAAGTCAGCCAGCAACTACATGTTCAAACCTGCATTCGTGAGCACCCGAGAGGTTTTCGAAAGCCATTTATAGTCATGAAATATTAGTTCCAACAATAATGAATTCATAAAGACAAGCGACTTTCATACTCAATGATAAGTGGAACTAGTTGTTTTATTCAATCAACAAGACAACCACACAAGTCACCATTCGAGTAATTCGACATCCAGTATAAAAAAATCCCTGGAAGATAGAGGTGACACCATCTCTCTTCCCCATTTAATCGAGATCACACTATCAACCCCTAACGTAGTTTTATTAAAATTCTTTGGTCTAATCTTTGTCTCATACAACCCAAGCATATTAACTTTATGTAACACAATGAATTTGCTAACTTCTTTTTGTTTAATAGGGTTGTTCAAACCCCTTAGGGAATGTTTGGTTTGCGGAATGGAATAGGCCAGGAGAGGAATGGTATGAAAATTTGAACGGAGAGGAATACAAAATCTAGTGAAAAATTTGATTTCATTCCATCCCTATGTACCAAACAGTTACATTCCATCTAGAGACTATTCATTTGGCTTGAGTTTTGGGGGCTTCCTCGGGGGAAGGGTGGGGGGGGGACCTATTTCTTTGAAGTTCTTTCTTTCCTTTTAATTTTGACATCCTCCAATATTGAATCATCTTTTGTTTCAGCAAATTTACTTCCACTTTGTTTCTTCACATTTTGCTTGCTGCTACAATTGGCTTCATCATTGAAAGTACTAACAACAAAGGGGATTTTCCATTATCTTCAATATCCTTGTTTCCAATTTCAAATACTGGATTCAAGATTTATTTTTGAAGCAATCTTGAATTTAGTGACGTAAGAATTCTCACACTATTAAAGATGTAGCCATCTTCAATTGCAAGATTAGGCCATTAGCAATCAAATACTGGATTCAAGATTTATCTTAGCAGCAATCTTGTAGCACTTCAATTTGTAGATATGATTCTTACGACAATATTTCAATTCTTTTTATGTCAAGAATTGTAGCATCCTAGAAAAAATTGGTATCTTCCTTGAGTTTGAGTAGAAGCTTTAAGAATTAGAAAGAACTATTGATTTAACGTTAGAATTCCAATCGAGATACAAAAGCACATGATTGAATAAGTAATAATTTCAAAACGACTAGTGATATTTCAATGCTGCTAATGTGCACCCTAAGGAACTGTTTTTCTTGTTCAGCTCAGAATTTTTCATCTTACTTTTTGGTTACCTTTCATGTATGCCATTTTCGTTTGTTCCATCTTTTGTTGCACTATAACCTGTCCAAACTTTATTGTTTCTGGTACAGCCCTATGTGAACATGTAACTTTTAGCTACACACAAATTTTTGGTCTTACATTTGTCCAATGGAAAATTAATTTCTTCTTGGTTATTTTTCTTGTTGGGGATGTGGCTCATATTTTAGTGGAATGCATGCGCCAGGGAAAGCATCGTGAAGCAAGGAACAAAAGAGAGGTTAGCAGGATGGCAGCTTTGAGGGCAAACCGTCGACTGTTTCAAGCAGTGCTACAGAGTATTCTTCTCAACTTCAAACCGTCGACGGTTTGACCTAAATTGTCGACGGTTACATTCATGGATGTCACGGATTTTCGAATCAGAGATCAATAGATTGAGAGTTTTTGGAGGAATTTTCTTGGGGGGATTGCTGCAGATGTGTTTTAGATATACTAGAAGTTTTCTGTACACATAGATTAGTATTTAATCATTACTATGTAACCCTAGTTTGATAAGCTTTGTAAGTTTCACATTGAGATAGTGAAAAACAGCCGCTGCTGGCGTAGGCAAATTGCCGAACCACGTAAATTCTTTTGTCTTTGGCGATTGCTTTCATTGATTGTCATTGTTGAGTGATTGCTTGTTTAGTATAGTTCATCATCGAGTGCTTGCCTTGCTTTTTCCATTGATTGTTTCGTGAGAGTTCGTGTGAGGTGTTTTGCTGCCCATACTCGGCACCAAAAATTGTTATCGGAGCACTGATTGTTGCACCAACAATTGGTATCAGAGTTATTGGTTTGCAATGAGTAGGATTTCTTCTGCGAGGTTCGAGGTTGGTAAGTTTGATGAAACGGGAAACTTCGGGCTTTGGCAAAGGAGGGTAAAGGACTTCTAATGCAGTAAGGGATGGTGAAGGGTCTATACGGAAAGAAGTCGGAAGGCATGGACGACGCAAGTTGGAAGTGAGGGCTATGTCCACTATTAGGTTATGTCAGGCCGATGACATGTTGTATCACATCATGGATGAGGAATCGCCGACAGCGGTTTGGCTAAAACTGGAGCGCTGGTACATGTCCAAGTCATTGATGAACAAGTTGTATCTTAAGCAAAAATTATATTGGCTTAAGATGGCAGAGGGTTTGGACTCGACTCAACACATCAACACATTTAATCAGATCCTTAGTGATCTGAGGTGAGTTGATGTGAAGTTCAAGGAAGAGGACAAGACATTGATGCTATTGAATTCCCTACCTACGTCGCTTACATACGAGAATCTGGTCACGATGCTGACTTGGGGGAAAGAAACCCTGGAGTTGAAGGACATCGCGAGTGCATTGCTGGGGTTCCATTAGTGGAAGAAAGCCATCGATGAGGGTTCACATGGTGAAGGGCTTGTGGTGAAAGGTAATCAGGATCGTGGGAGAGGAAAGCCCTGGGGTGGATTGAGTGGTAATAAAACTCGATTGCAGTCCAGGAGGAAGAATGACGTTCGTTGTTTTAAGTGCGAGAAACTAGGGCACATATAATCGGAGTGTCCGGAGTTGGATAAGGGGAAAGCAAAAACTAAAAGGGTTCATCAAAATCTGCTAATGTAGTGGAAGAAGGAGACTTAGGGAGTAGTGATTGTGAGATGCTTTCTGTTTCATCAAGTTAAGAGCGCCTCACAAGTTCTTGGATCCTAGACTCGGGATGTTTTTTTCGCATGATGCCCAACAAAGTCTGGTTCACCACTTACAGATTGGTGAATTTTGGTTCCATTCTGATGGGAAACGATGCGGTCTGCAAAGTTGTTGGAATGAGGGATATCAGGATCAAAATCTATGGTGGTGTGGTAAGGACATTATATGGTTTAAGGCATATACCTGATCTACGGAAGAATGTCATATCATTGGACACTTTGAATTGTAATAGGTATAGTTACAAGTATGAAGGCGAGACGATGATGGTGTGTAAAGGTGTCTTGTTGGTGATGAAGGGACAGAGGATAGCGGGAAATTTCTATGCATTGTTGAGTAACAAAGTTGTAGGTGGAGCTGCTGCTGAGAGTTTTGAGTCGGATAATACCGTTTTGTGTAAAACAACCACACACAAAATGGAGGGTATTCTTAACTATATTGTTAATGTTTGGGAACTAGTGAGGGCAACATCACGAGTTGGACATGGGTACTTCGTGAGTTTATCACGCAAGGTTTGGGGGTATCTCATGCAGCATAAGTTGGAGATGTTTGCTAGGTGTAACTTGTGACTGAGGTGGAGTACCAGACTAAAAGAGAATTCTTGAGGTCAGACATCGGTGTTGAGTATGTTGGTATTTAAGGAGTTTTGTGAGCAGGGCATGGTTTATGCAGGGCATGTAAGGAACTTCTTGGTAAAGTCAACGAGTATGGTGGGTTTCAATTAATCAATCGCCAAAGGTATCACTACATGGGAGAGTTGCAGGAGAGGCTTGGACAGGTTATGTGGTAGAGTTCTCTAGTTTGAGAGAGTTTAGAGGTCCAATTATGCATGTTTCTAGTGAGGTGAGATCTAAACTTGGTGTTATGTCTGGAAGGTACATCTTTCTGAGATCTGAGAAAGGTGGGTTCAAGCTGAGTGATCCAATGACAAACAGGGTGGTGATTGGTGGAGACATGGCTTTAGGTGTTAAGCCATGAGATAGCGTACTCAGATAGATGGAGAGAGACGGGTGCCAGATAGATGCAGTAGCAGCAATGAGCATACTGTGTAGGTGGAGTTAGAAACTCAGGGCAGAAGTGTAGGGAGTTCTAACTCAGGAAACTTACAGTATCATAGTATAAATTGGAGCAAAAAGGAGATTATGATGCAGGTCAAGTTACAGACTCAGGGTGGAGATGACATTGGTCATAACGTAGGGAGTTTAAGCTCAGGAAACCAGCAAGATCACAATGAGCTTAAAGGCACTATCAGGCTACTGCCCAGACATAATGATCTAATGTCTTATGCATCCATTATTATCAGAAAGGATCCTACTACCTTTCAAGAAAAGGATAGGTGGATAGGTGCCATTGTGGAGGAGATGGAATTACTATATAAGAATCAGACGCAGGAGTTGGTGGAGCTCCTAGAGGGGGATAAGGAGATAGGATGCAAGTGGGCAATTATTCTGTTGTTTTATGTGAGTGACATACTGATTACTGGGAAGGTTCCGACTGAGGTAAATCAGTCGAGGACTTTGTTGAGAAAGAAAGCTGGCATGAAGGTTTTGGGTGCTACCAAAAGTATTCTTGGGTTGGAGATTTGCAAGGATAAAGCTACAAGGAGATTAGGATTATCTCGGAGTGACTTTATGGTCATAGCTACAAGGAGATTGGGGTTATCTCAAGGTGGCTGTATGGACAACTACGGGGAGATTGTGGTTATCTCAGGGTGGTTTTGTGGATCAGATGTTGGAGAGGTTTAGCATGGTTAATGTTAAACCGGTCACCGTTATATTGTTGGCAAATCAAAGTAAACAGTTTACCGTTCAATACTCAAGGATGTACTGTGATGTTTGGGACGTGTCAAAGGTTTCCTCCATCAGTGTAGTGGGGTACTTCGGCGGGCAACAAAGTGATCCGTTAGTTGTGAGGTTCATGGATACACACTACACAGGAGACTTGGATGATAGGAAACTTACAACAGGGTATGTTGTGGGAAAGCCTAATTATTGGAAGTTCAGGGTAGAGTCTCAGATTGCAATAGTTACAACTGGATCGGGTTGAGGCTACCAAGGTAGCATTGTGGTTTAAAGGATCGTTCAAGGAGTTGGGTGTTCAGTTAGGTAAAATTCCTATTACCATGAACAAGTTCAAACGTGGCTTGGACTTGGTTTACGTTTCCAGGTGTTAGACGGGAAGCGGTCCCAATCTATTGGCTCGGGAGGAGTAGCGAGATTATGCTTTCGAATTTCTCCTAAGTGGTGAATATTCGCCAAGGTGGAGATTGTTGGGGATGTGGCTCATATTTGAGTGGAACGCATGCACCAGGAAAGCATCGTGAAGCGAGGAACAAGAGAGAGGTTTGTTGGATGGCAGCTTTGAGGGCAAATCATTGACGGTTTGGATGTAACCATCGACGGTTTCAGGCAGTGTTGCAGGGTATTCTTTTCGACTTCAAACCGTCGACGGTTATGCTCGCGGATGTCACGGATTTTTGAATCAAAGATTAGTAGATTGAGAGTTTTTAGAGGAATTTCTTTCGGGGGATTGCTATAGATGTGTTTTAGATATAATAAAAGTCTTCTGTACGCTTAGATTAGTATTTAATCATTGCTATGTAACCCGAATTTGATAAACTTCGTAAGCTTCACATTGAGATAGTGAAAAACAGCCATTGCTCTTGTGGACGTAGGCAAATTGCCAAACCAAGTAAATTCTTGTGTCTTTGGTTATTGCTTTCATTGATTCTCATTGTTGAGTGAACGCTTGTTTAGTATAGTTCATCATCGAGTGCTTGCCTTACTTGTTCCATTGATTATTTCGTGAGAGTTCGTGTGAGGTCTTCTGCTGCGCACACTCAACACCAACAATTGATGTCAGAGCGCCAATTGTTGCACAACAATTCTATGGTTGCATAACACTCTAGAACCACCACTTCAACTCAATCAACCTACTTCACAGCCATGTGTAATCTCCTGTTCAGCTGATAATGAAGCATGTCTCCATATAGTATATACTAATAATAACTTAATTATATGTCATTTGTAAAAGCACCCTATATGTGTGTCAACAAAAATATACAAGATATTTCATGCTTATGGTTCTCTCATGAATTACACCGACTTGATTTAGATCCGTTTCACATTTTTGGAATACATTTTGTACATAATAGATGTGTAAATGTTCAATATTTTGGTCAGCTTTGTGGATGTCGATGTGAATGTTGTTATAATCATCATTGTTGTTTTATTGGTCATGTATCAAAGTTCATTTTAAGCTTTTATAACCGTAAAAAAATCATTTGGTCATTTCTTAATTCCATGAAGTTCATTTTAATTTTTTATGCTCATCAAAAGATAATTAAGTCATTTCTTATTTGCATAGATAGTTAAACTATCTTGACAAGTGAGAACTTTTCTAAATGGAAAGGACGTGCAAGGAAGAGCAACTGGAGTCATCATCAACAGGAGTTTTTGAGTTGTTGGGAGAACCTGCTGTTGTTATTAATGGGGTGCCCAGTGCATCACCAGGCGATTTCTCTATCGTCCCCTGTGAGACCACAAATGATGCAAAATCATGCAGAGACACAGATTTTGGTGAATGGTTGGAAGGAAGAGAAGTTCGAAAATTGTTTGGAAAGCAGTTCTATACTGGAGTGGTAACTAAATTTGACAAGGAAACAGGTTGGTACAGGGTGGTGTATGAGGATGGTGACTTTGAAGATCTCGAGTGGCACGAGCTGGAAGAAGTGCTTCTGTCCTTGGACATTAATGTTCCATTGAAAACGTTAGCATTGAAGATGATTAAAAGAAGCCAGAAACCCGTTCATGGATCTGGGACAAATGTGACCAGGTCTAGAAAACGCCGAGCTAAAAAGAATGGAGGTGAGGGAAAGGCGGTGGAGATGCTTGAAGAGGCTTCATCAATGGTTAATAATACAATTGTGCAGCACTTCAGGACGCATTGATTTCATGATTTCTGGAAGCAACTGTTCATTTTAGAAACGCAATTGGTCTGGAAGCCTGAGACAAAAAACAATGGCTTTCTTATGGAAGTGTTGTTTTGTAAAGGAAGCACGAAGTGAATTAAAAGCTGAAGCATTGCTTTCTGTTGTTTGTATTGCCTTGTGCTTTATATTTCCCTTTTATAAACGTCAGCTTCACAAATGTTTCTTTGGTATGCAATCTATGTTTTAGCTGGTTTTATTTTTCTGATCTTATACCCTATTGAGTGTTGTGAAAGTTCAAACAAAGAAATAAAGAAGCTTTCTGCCCGACCATGGGCACTTCTGAAGGTCTTGTGGGAGCAGAGCGGGCTTAGGAGTTGTTTCTGAATTTTATTACTTGGTATCATTAATAATTTCTTTCAGAGGATGGGACAGTATCATTTGTGGAATGGAATGGAATAGGGATAAAATGAACTGAAAATTTAAATAATAATAATGAATAGATTGATTAATAAATTAGATATTATTTAACCCTATTTTATTCCATTCTTTTGTACTAGATATGCAATCAAAGAGTCTTTGAATAATCAGAAAAAATCATTTTGTTTTGAAGGGTAGGAATCGTTGGATGTCATCTTGTCATGGGTCAGGTAAGGCAATGTTTTGAAACTATGGCGATATGAGCATGTCACAGGACCGACTCTTTACAATATGGGGCCTTAAGCGAATGATTTAATTAGGGGTCCTTAATATTTTATTTAATTTTTATTTTTATTTAAAATTAATTTTTTTAACTTTTTGAGGTGTAAAATTACTAATTAAAGTTTTATGTTCTACATGTATTTCATTTACTTAATAATAAGAAAGTCAATGTTTTGAAAGAAAGCATCATAAATAAAGTTAATATTATTATATTAAAAAGAAAAAATTTAGGGGCTCCAAAATTTACTTGAAAAAGAAAGAATTAAATTGTATTTTCTTTGTATTTTAAAATATAATTTTATTTACTTGATAGTGGGAAAATCAATGTATGTGAAGAGAGCATCATAAATAATGTTAACATTATTACACTATAAAAAAAAAAATTTGAAACCTTAAAATTTTTGGGGTCCTAGGCAAGCACCTTAACTGCCTTAAGATCAGGCCGGGCTTGGCATGTCATGAAAGTAGAAGGATGGGAAAATATGTACTAATTTAGGCCAAGATGTGGCAAAATGGGTCAAAATTGGATGGATTATTCATGATACCCGTTTAAATTGGGTTGGATTTGATGCAAAATAATATGATTATAAATGGGTCAACCAAACCTGACTTGTTTAAGGATGAGTTAGATTGGTCAGCCGTCACCCCGTATATTTTAATAATAATAATAATAATAAAAGGTAAACCTACTAGCCTCAACCTACCCCCCCCCCCCCCCCCTTTGCAGTTGAAGACTCGCACGGTCAATCAGTCCCTCATCTCAGAGACCTCACTCCTCACGCGGCACGCCTCACGGCCTCAGCACCTCACCCGCATGCCTCACCTCACCCTGCCCTCCCCTCTCCCCACCCCTCTCCATCAGTCGGCAGACGACCTAGACGACAGTCGCTCAGTCCCTTACCTCAGATGTCACTCCTTACGCCTCATGACTTCACCTCATCCTCACCCTGCTACCAGTAACCCAGTTACCCTATTCGACCTTCGACCACGCCACCACGACAATCGACAGTTTGGCACCAAAAAAGTGAAAACCCAAAACCACTGCAAACCAAATTCAGGCAGTTCTCAGGAATCTCACCGTTCGTTCGTTCGTTCGGCAGTCGGCTACCCAATTCTATATTTTATGTTTTTTTTAGTTAGATATTAATAAATAAAATGGAGTGTTTTTTTTTTTTTTTTTTTTAATTGGTCATTTTATGTTTAAAAAATTTTAAAATAAATAAATTATGCTTTTAAACGAGTCCCCGATTTAGTAAACGGACCGATTTGGATTTGCCTATTAATCACCCGTTAATAAACGGGTCAATCTGAATTCGAACCAGTTTAGCTCCTTCTCATTTATGACCTGTCCGAAGTCGGTCCGTTAACCCGTTTTGCCACCCCCAACCATGGGTGGTTGGTTAGTGGATCAAAAATTATTTTGATTAAATGACATTTTTGAATGGAATGAGATGCCAATGAGAATTTTTTTTTTGGATAAAAGACATTGATCCCTTGAGGTTTGACAAAATAATAATGACACTTCATGAGGTTCTAACAATTTCAATGTCTTCTCCATAGGTTTTAAGAATTTTAAGAACCTCTTTTGAAATTTGTGAAAAAGACACAAACTTCTTATAATTTGTAAAAAGATAAGTTTTTTTTAAAGGAAAATTTGTATTTTTTTTGACAAATCTCAAGGAAAATGTCTGCAACATTTTTGAAATCTCAAGAGAGGTATGTGACATTTTTGAAACCTCGGATAGGTCTATGTTGTAACGCCCCAAAAGATAATATGAATGGAAGTGTAAAAAAAATAAAAAAATAAAAAAATAATTTTATTTTTATTTGTAGTAATTAAATAAATTATTATTAATAATAATTAAATATTATAATATCTCTCTCTCTCTCTCTCTCTCTCTCTCACACACACACACACACACACACTTATATATATATATATATATATATATATATATATATATATATATATTGTTACTTATTGGGACAGAAGCTCCCTTTCCCTCCAAATCACGTCCCTCTCTTCTCGTCTCTTCTCCCACTCTCCTCGATTTCATCGGTTTAACGAGTACCGATTAGAAATTGGAAAATATCACTGGATTCCATTCTCCGCTACTGATATTTTTACCGAAGTGGATTTGTCATAAGAGCGACGTAGACATATCTCTTGAGGTAAGGTGAATTCTCATTCTTATCTCATTTTTTTTTAAATCTTAAGACAAATTGACGATCAGATACTATCACGAGAATTTAGGAATGATTCTTTACAAGTCTAGTTGAGTGAATTTCTCGTGGGGTCATCGTAAGCATAGCCCCAAAACTAGGATAATAGGGTTATTTAGAGATTCATTGTTATTTAATTAATGTAAATTTGCAAATGTTAGAATATTGAACATTCTGTGATTAAATTAAGATTATTGAATTTAGGGTTCAGGTGAGCACAACGGGTATGATTTCGGGATCCTTGTAGGCATAGTTCAGAAAATCAGGTAAGGAGAATAAATTATAACAGTATTTGTTGAGAATTATTGACTGAGAAAGGATATGAAAATGAAATATCATATTTCGCTTGAAATTATTATGATATGATTATCAGATAAAAATTGTGTGGCATATGAGTTATACTGAGAACATGTTTGAATTGAGTTGTGTGATTTGCATGAAGAAAATGAGAATTTGATATAAATATATGTACTGAAAGGTTTTGTACAGAGATGATTTAAAAGAAACTCAGTGCTATGTATACACTGAGCTGAAGTGAAATGAGAATTGTTTTATTGAGAAACAAAGAAAATAATATGTGTATGTATATTGAAAAGTTTTCTGAGAAATGACGAAAAGAGAAACATGGATATATATATTGGAAAAATAATAAAATGTTTTATTGAGAAATATTGAAATGTGTGAAATGATATATATGTGTTAGTATGAGATGAAATGTAAATATTAAAAATGAGAATATTGCAATGTAAATTCTACAATATGAATATTGAAATATGGAAATTGAAATGTAATTTCTAAAATGTGAATATTAAATTGAGAATACTGATTGTTAGTTCTAGGAAATGTGAACATTGCAAAGTGCTAAAGCTGTAATAGGATCATTGAAACATAAATGATGAAATGTCAATACCACATAATAATTGCGGGTATGTGGTAATGATAACCCTGATGGACGTTTATGGAAACCCTAATGATGGTACCGTTATTAGTGGTGATAGTGTAACTACACAGACTCTTGGAGCATGTGACATGACAGTCAACTGAGCTGTTTAGTAGAGTTGTTGTATCCCCTGAATTCGGATCAGGGCTATAGGTGTTTGCCAGTCGTACTACAAATGCAGGATATGTGATATGATATTTTGATCTAACCGGGTAGGTAAACTGAAGTTAGATCCAGCCTTTGGGCCGCACAATCCTGACTATGGGGGGAAGCATGACATGGAAAAGAGATTCTCAAGACACCCATGAGTTATAGACGCGAGATTGGTACTGGGAACCAAGGATACTCATGTGCTGGATAGTAAAATGGATATGTGTAAGTTAATAACATAAATAATTGAGGCGAAGTAAAACTCTCCACCTGAGAGCTTGCTGAGTAAGGTGAGTGTCCTGATGAGTATCAGTTGAAGTTGAATCTCAGTTAATCGGGTAAGGTTACAAATGATATCACAGCAGAGGGGAGCTGCATGTATGGGCGTGCAATCTCCACTATCCTCAGAAACTTCGCTAGTAAATATGGGTTGTGTAAGAATGAATTTGAGAAATGATTTTAAATCTTATAAAAGTTGGTGTTTTATATTTATATGATTATGAGCATATATATCAGTGTATTTTCTTAGATAAATTGATGATTTGAAAAGTAAAATATGTTAAAACTGAACTCATATTGCCACACACTATAAATAATTTATTCCGTCTTACTAAAATGTGTCTTACCCGAATTATCTACACTTTTCGGGGAACAGAGACAAACCAAGTGATAGAGCTCCGAGACAGTAGGAAGCTGAGACCCTAATATTCAGCGTGAGTTTTGGACTAGGGAGGTGTGATTCCCTTAGGGTTGTATTGTTTTGGGTATGAGATAGAAATGTATGTATATGGATATTGATACTCTGGGTATTGTATTCTGGATAGTATGTACCTTATGTCTTTCGCTGTTAGGTTAATATAAATAAAATGTTTGTTTACCTGGTACCTAATGCGAGTCAGGTTATGTGAGTGGTATCAGAGTTGTTGACGTGGTCGATGTGATGTTTGATGTGTATGATTTATTTATTATTGAATGGAAAAAAATGGCATGGAAAATCGGGGCATCGCAATTGTAAACACCCTATTTTTGTCTGAGCCAAATATAACAAAGGAGTTACTATAATAATAATATTATTATTATTTTATTATTATTATTATTAGTATTTTTATTATTATTATCATCATCATCATTATTATTATTATTATTATTATTATTATTATTAGTATTTATTATTATTATAATTTTATTATTATTATTTTTAGTATTTTTATTATCGTTATTATTATTATTATTACTATTATTATTATTATTTTATTATTGTTACTTTACTATTATTATTTTTATTATTTTTATCATTCTTATTATTTCTATGTTATTATTACTTTAATATAATTATTTTTTCTATTTCTATTTTTATTAGTATTATCATTATTTTCAAACCTTATTATTATTATTACATTATTATTATTATTACCATAAAAGTATAAAAAAAAAGAAAAAAGAAAAAAGAAAAGAAGGGGGCGGCAGAGGCTAGGGTTTTCAAGATTTTTTTTATAAAGGTATGGGGCTCGCCCAGGGCAACGGTGGCGGAGACCAAAAAGAAACACAAAAAAAAAAATCCTAGCCGCTCTCACCCGGCACACCCTTTGCTCTCCATCTCTTTCCCTCTCCTCCTTCCCTTATCTCCCTCTCTCTCCCCTGCCGTTTCTCGTTCTCTCTCAGTACTCTCCCTCGGCTCTGTTCCCTTTCCCCTTGCTGCTGCAGTCCACTCCAGCTGCTCTGCTACAGTCGGCCCTCTGCAACACCAGCTGCCACTTTCCACCCGAGCTCCACAGCAGCCCCCCTGTCTTAGTCCCTACTCTCTTTCCCGCCCCCTCAGTCTCTCCCTCAAGCTATGTTCCAGTTCTGCCGTACAAGCCACCATCTTTGGCCATCTTGCTGCCAGCCACCCACAGCAGAGACGCCACAGCCGCAGCCACCTTCAGAACATCCCAGCCAGCTGTCTGCAACTAGTGAAGCTCCGGCAGCCACCAACTTCAAGTCTTCACACCTTCACTCCAAGCTTCTGAACCCGAAGCACACGCACACAGCACACGCACACAGGACAAACACATAGCACATAGCACATAGCGCACACACAGCACACAGCACACACCAGAGCACACACACACACAGCATACATAACACACACACAGACAGCATACATAACACACACACTTCCTTGTGTATTTAAAGATGTCATTTTTATTATTATTATCATCTTTTTTTTTTTTTTTCTTGTTATCATCACTGCAAATATTAACTGGTTTGTTCTCGTTTTTGCAGGATTTTGTTGGGGCTCCTTCCAATATTTAGAGTTTGAATTTTGTTGTAATTTTTTTTTATTATAGGTTTGTTTTTATTGCGGAGGTAAGAATTATATCGTTTAATATTTAAATATGATAATGTGTATTATGGTCTTTTTGTGTACTTGTAGGATTTTTATCGTTGATGTATGTCCAGTTTTAATTACTTAGGGTTTTCTTTATTGAACGTGTTATGTTTAATGTATGAATACTCATATTAGTATTTTAGGATATTTAGTATTAGTATTCTAGTATTTTATCATGTTTACATATAAAGGTATCAATCATTATGGCAAGTTTAGCATCTTAGTATATGTTTAGTATTTTGCTATTATATTTAGTGTGATAGTATATAGAATATTATGGTATAATTAATATGCTTGTTTTTAGTTTTACTTATTAAGGCATTTTTTTTTTATATAGATGGTATTACTTTTTATAGTACCTCTAGTATTTTAATATATATTATATTATGGTATTTTATTACTTATTTTGACATTTGTAATATTTTAGTAGATATGTGTCATTATTATTATAATTATATGTATTGTGGTAGTTTAATATCTTAACTTATTATCCTATTAACATATATTAAAACCTCTTATACTAGTATTTTCCTATAAAAAATTCTATACAATTTCAAAATTTGGGAGTGTATTTTATTAAATATTTTCTTGATTTTTATCTTGATGATTTTAATGAAAGGGTGTGAGCTCTTTCGGGCTTCACGTATCTTGGTTTTGAGGGAATATAATATATTATATATATATATTTTTGTGTGTATGTAAAAAATTCACTAAAATGGAGTGATTTTAAAGATCTATTAAATTAAATTAGGGATAATTCTAAATTAATTAGGTATCATTCGTAAGAACGGACACATAGGGGCTGCTTGTACCTTCCCCTCGCGTAATCGAACTCTCAACCCTAACTTTGGTAACGCAGATCGATTCTACTCTTAATTAGGTAGTAATCAAGTGTTCTAATTACACTAAAAGGTTAGTGGCGACTTCATTACACCATTTTTCCTGAAAATCTAAAATATGAATTTTATTTCGCCACTTCGGGGCACCCGCTCTCCGGGATGTCACGACAGTTTGGCGACTCTACTGGGGACTATAGAGAGTCGAGCCAATAATTAATTAGAAATTATCTCGAACTCAAATTTAATAAATCTTTTAGTTGCTCCTCATTTTGTGAATATTAATTGTAAATATTTTCTTTCCAAATTTTTAATATTAATTGTAAATATTTTATTTCCAAATTTTTAATATTAATTGTAAATACTTTCTTTCCAATTTTTTTTAGATAAGCATATTGATTTCAAATATTTTACTTCCATTTTTTTATTGTAAATATTTTCTTTCCAAATTTTTAGATAAGAATATTAATTATAAATATTTTCTTTCCAAATTTTTAATATTAATTGTAAATATTTTTTTTTTGCAAATTTTTAGATAAGAATATTAATTGTAAATATTTTCTTTCCAAATTTTTAGATAAAAATATTAATTGTAAATATTTTATTTTCAAAATCTTTTAGATAAGAATATTAATTGTAAATATTTTCTTTTCAAATTTTTTTATATAAGAATACTAATTGTAAATATCTTCTTTCCAAATTTTTTAGATAAGAATATTAATTGTAATTATTTTATTTCCAACTTTTTAGATTAAGTGTGTTAATTGTAACTATCTTGTTTTCATATTTTAAATAAGCATGTGATTAATCATGAATAAGCGTGTGACATGCATGTGGGGATAGACGGATTAGGCTAAACTATGATTCACACACTTTCACGCTCTATACCTGGGCTTTACCTACTAAGATTAGAAAGAAGTGTAATACCGTTTGTCCCTACGTGGCAGGACTTGTGGGGACTTGCGAACCACGCCGCTTAGTTTAAACTTTGTCCAAACCCCTTTTGGGCGAGGATGTATGTTAGATCGAGAACCTTTTTATCAATAGAGATTAGAACCTACCCACACATACTTGTCTATAGTTTTCCCTAACTAAGATAGAGCCATGAAGAAACCCTATAAAATAGGTGTATCTACCGTGGGTTGGGATAGGAACCACATCATTCTCCACCTACAGTCTTTTGTATATATGTTTTGAAATACTTTGTATTATGTTTTGCATTTTGCATCCATTCTAGGCATCCATACTACTTAGCCAAAATTCTGGAAAAGTCAAACAGTGAGATCGCGACCCATTCTTCCAAAAAAAAAAAATAAAGCATTTGGCCTAAGCATTTTTAAAGATGGGTCGGCCCAATCATTTTCAAATAACTCGGACCCAACTTTTTTAAAACAAACCTAGGTCTGACTTTTTTCTAAGCAAAAACTCAGTCCAGGCTTGATTTTCAAAAAGGGCCGAACCTAGATTTCAAAAGTGGGTCTCGACCCTATTACTTAAAAATCCAGGCCAACATTTTTAAAGCAATCCAAGCCTAACTCTCTTTAAACTCGGGCCTTGACCTATCAGAAAATAGCTTGAAGCCCATATTTTGAAACACCCGAGGTCCAAGTGCACATCAAAGTCCATAAGTCTGCGTTAAACCAACCCAATGGGTTGACTCTCCCGAGTTAATCCCAAAACCAGATCATAACCTGGTCCTTCGTATGATCTAAGGTACATGAACCATCATCAAGGAAAGAAATGGTTGATGGAGGAATTGAATTGAATTAGTGGTCCATCAATGGTCAGCTTTATCATGAAACCTTTCATTAATCGATAGGGATTTTTCCAGAATTCCGGTAAAGTAGTTATTTAGGTTGCATTGCACTCATGCATTCATGCATAATTTCATGCATAGCCATGCACGATAAGCTGCATGCCTGTTCATATCCTTATTGATATGTATGTTTGCCCTAGTTACACCCATACATAAACACCCATTGCACAACATAATCATGCATCCCATGCTCAATTTTATAATCATACATGCATAGTCATCTCCAATAAGACGGTAATCACATCCTAATTTTCTTTAAAACCAGTGTGCCGAGGTGGCAAAGTTAAAGATTCGGGGTTCCATCATTGAGCAGAACAAAAACAATCTCTCTATTTTAGGTGAAAGGTTAGAATCATGGGAACCCGTTGCCCGATCACAGTTGAAATGTCGTAAATGCCATTAGGTTGGAGGATTGATTAATATTCAATTTCAGAAGTGAGCCCACGTGATTCAAAAATGATGTGCTTGATCACCTAAGGGTGATAACAAGAGAAATACATCCATGCTTTTCATTTAAATCATTTTGAAATTGAATGAAATAAAAATGCCTTTGAGTCTCATCTCATCCTATCCTCCTCGGATCATCACTTTGTGCCAAATTTTGCCTATTTTTGCTTGCATTTTGTGTAAGTGACATAGGAAATAATTTTATCAGTACAAAAGACTTGGAACTATTAGGTGGTTTTGGGAGTCCATTTAATGGGGGAAAAAAAAAAAAAAAAAAAAAACAAAGAAGAATGATGAAGGAAAAGCCTCCAAGATGAAGTTTAGTAAAGAACGCCACTTCAAAATGTTGTCAAGGAGTTTTGTGGGATGTGGATTTCAAAATAATGAAGAGTCGTAGGATAAATATACAAAAATGACTTATCAAGCTTTGTCCTACATTTGTTTGATGAAATTGATGAAAAAGTCTCTTGTCTTTGTTATCTAAGTTATGATTGGTGTCTTAAAGGTATGATGATTATATTCTGATCAAATGAGAGGTGACCATCTTTGGTCGACCAGTATCCCTAAAAAGAATTAAATATTGATTTTTCATTTGTTAACCAAGTTGAATCTGAATGTTAAACCAATCTTTTCTTAAAAGTCAATTTATCAGAAATTCAACTTGGGTTTGGATCTCCTAGTTTTTGACAAGTCATTTGAGGCAATGGTCACTACCAAAATGATGGCAGACCATTTTTCTGCTATGCAAAAGAAAGTCAAAGAAGAAATCCCTTGCAAGTCCTTTTTGAGCCTGAACAATTTAATTCTTAATTAACCCGTCAAAGGATCACACCCCACACTGAGGCAGTTTTAAAAAGATTGCTTTCAAATGGAATTCAAATGAAAATGAAGTTAAGATTCCTTCATAAAATGAAAAGCAAAAGTTGCGGTAAAAGAAGAAGAAGAAGATAAAAAAAACTAAAGAAAAAAAGAAAGAAAAAGAAGAAGGAAAGGAAGAAGAAATAAAAATAAAGGACATGATTCATATATGATCTTTGACTAGAGAATACCTATGATGAGATTGATAAATTTTGAGCCTTATTTAAATCTTTTTTTCTTTAACCCATACACTTAGCCTACATTACAGTTCAAATGAAAGTCCTGACTAGATTGGTATACGTTATTGTCTCAAATGATTTGTCAGACTCAATGTTGAGTATGAACTGCGTAATGACCTGATCCTAAAAAGGTACGTAGGTAGTTTGTTCAAATGACAAGTTCGGTTAATACTTTGTGAATACTGCACCACAAATTGGGACAGAAATTTTTATTATAGGATGGGGTTTTTGAGCCTTAGTTTCCTTATTCTTGGTAAAACCTAAATCCTAAGCCTACATTTCGTCCTGTGTCTTAAAGTCCACCTTGAAATTGGAATATTGATCAGACTACTTAATGAGACACTAGTTCTAATTCAAGACAGAGAGTTTGAAATAAGTAAGAAAGAATCTCTAAGTGGTGATACAATGAATGAGTTATGGTTATGAGGCTAAGAAAAAAATAAAAATAAAAAACAAACAAAAAAAAAAAAAAAAGGGAGGAAAAGGTTTGCCCATTGATATGATTCTCTAAGCCAAAGTTACATTATTGTCAAAGTACTGGCAAAAATTTTCTCCTATTCAACAAGCACAGAAAATCAAGTAAAGACAAGTAAGTTCGTGCATTCCATCCATATTCTTATTGAGATTGAGTTATCTGACTGCATGCTTATTTATTTAAATTTCAAAGAGATTTTAAAACATTAAGGATGCAATCCAAAGAATGTCCTTGTGGAGAAAATGTAAGATGGATAGGATCAGCTACAAATGCGTCTACTAGGTTAGGTGTCATACCGAGTTTCAGAGGAACACATTGAGGAACATCTATGTCAGATGGGAATTCAAAAATATAGCCAAGATCAGAATTTGGTTTGTTACGAGCTTATTGGGAAATTGACACGTCATCCTGTATTATATCAAAAGAAAAAAAAAAAAACCTTCTTAGTTTTCCAAGCTTGAAAAGAGGACGGATAGTCAAAGAGTTTCGGAATCACCAATAGGCTTCTTGTGGAGAAGGTCCTGATTGGGAATGTACGGTGCGGGTAGAATTAGTCACAGAATAATCTAATTAGGGAAAATATCACTTCAGGCTTTAGAGATCTACTTATTCAAGAAGAATCTAACAACAGGGTCAAGATCAGTGGCATATAAATTCAATTGAGGCAGGTTTTAGGTTGATTTTCAGGGGAACCATTTCAAAGACAACATAGCTAAGATTAGAGATTGAGTTGTTGATTATAGGCGCATTGGAAAAACAAAGTTCATGCATCATCATACATTTCATGCATTGCAAAAAAAAAAAATAAAAAAAAATAAAAAAAATGCATACATGTCATATCATGCAACATGCATACATATAACAACATACCCCTGCATTCTTGCATCACAAGTTAGAAATGTGCATACATATAGCAACATACCCCTGCATTCTAGCATCACAAGTTAGCAACATGCATACAAATAGCAGCATATCACTACATTCTAGCATCACAAGTTAGCAACATGCATACAAATAGCAACATACCACTGCATTCTAGCACCAGAAGTTAGCAACATGCATACAAATAGCAGCACATCACTGCATTCTAGTATCACAAGTTAGCAACATGTATACAAATAGCAGCACATCACTGCATTCTAGTATCACAAGTTAGCAACATGCATATATATGGCAGTATATCACTGCATTCTAGCATCACAAGTTAGCAACATGCATACAAATAGTAGCATATCACTTCATTCTGGTATCACAAGTTAGCAACATGCATACATATAGCAATAGAGCACCCTTCACACTTGTCTTGTTCAATAAGCTTTTGCATGATCATTTGACATCCTTGATTGAGCAATTCCTATTTTTCTAATAGGGTAGCAGATCCTAAGGACGAGTGGATTCGTTTATTGAAATCAGGACCATACACCCAAGTGCATTTTCCCAATAGAGTAACCATTTTCTAAACTTTCGTTTCACACCTTGTTATTGCTTGAAGTGGTTCGGATCATCGTATCCATTACGATTCAGATTCTTAAATTCGCAGCAAGCTATCATTGTGTCGCCATTATTGTGTCTTATGGCATCGTATCCGCTATAGCTCGGATTCTAACATTCGAAGCAAGCCATCATTGTGTCGTATGGCTCAGATCATCGTATCCACTACGACTCGAATTCTTACATTCGCAGAAAGCCATATTGTGTCTTGTGGCTCGGATCATCGTATCCGCTACAACTCGAATTCTTACATTCGTAACAAGCCATCATTGTGTCTCATGAATTGGATCATTGTATCTGTTATGGCTCGGATTCTTGCATTCGTAGCAAGTTGTCATTGTGTCCTAGGGCACGGATCATCTTATCTACTACGGCTCGGATCATCGTATCCGCTATGGCTCGGATTCTTACATTCACAACAAGCCATTATTGTGTCTTATGGCTCAAATCATCGTATCCTCTATGAATCGAATTCTTACATTCGAAGCAAGCCATCATTGTGTCATGTGACTCGGATCATCATATCCGCTACGACTCGAATTCTTACATTCGAAGCAAGCCATCATTGTGTCTTATGACTCGGATCATTGTATCCGCTACGACTCGAATTCTTACATTCGCAGCTAGTTATCATTTTGTCATGTGGCTTGGATCATCGTATTCGTTACGGCTCGGATTCGTACATTCGAAGCAAGCCATCATCATGTCTTATGACTCAGATCATCGTATCCGCTACGGCTCGGATTCTTACATTCGCAGCAAGTCATCATTGTGTCGTGTGGCTTGGATCATCGTATCCACTATGGCTCGAATTCTTACATTCGCAGCAAGCCATCATTTTGTCCTATGGCTCGGATCATCGTATCCGCTACGACTCGGATTCTTACATTCGTAGCAAGTCATCATTGTGTCTTATTGCTCGGATCATCGTATTTGCTACGACTCGAATTCTTACATTCGCAGCAAGCCATCATTTTGTCCTAGGGCTCGGATCATCATATCTACTACAATTCTGATTCTTACATTCGAAGCAAGCCATCATTGTATCGTGTGGCTCAGATCATCGTATCTGCTATGACTCGAATTCTTACATTCGAAGCAAGCCATTATTGTGTCTTATGGCTCGGATCATCGTATTCGCTACGACTCAGATTTTTACATTCGAAGCAAATCATTATTGTGTCGTGTGGCTCGGATCATCGTATCTACTACGACTTGGATTCTTACATTTGAAGTAAGCCATCATTGTGTCCTGTGGCTCGGATCATCGTATTCGCTATGACTTAGATTCTTACATTCGCAACAAGCCATCATTATGTCCTATGGCTCGGATTATCGTATCCGCTACGGCTCAGATTTTTACATTCGCAGCAAACCATCATTGTGTCACATGGTTCGGATCATTGTATCTGCTACGGCTTGGATTTTTACATTCGCAGCAAGCCATTATTATTATTATTATTATTTTTAGTATTTTTATTATCGTTATTATTATTATTATTATTATTATTATTTTATTATTTTTACTTTACCATCATTATTTTTATTATTTTTATCATTATTATTATTTCTATTTTATTATAACATATATATTAATTTATCATTATTTTCCAACCTTATTATTATTATTATTATTATTATTATTATTATTATCATATTAGTGTTATTAATATTACCATATTTATTATTACCATAAAAGTATAAAAAAAAGAAAAAAGAAAAAAGAAAAGAAGGGGGTGGCAGAGGCTAGGGTTTTCAAAATTTTTTTATAAAGGTAGGGGGGCTCGCATAGGGCAAGGGGGGTGGAGACCAAAAAGAAACACAAAAAAAAAACCCTAGCTGCTCTCACCCGGCACACCCTTTGCTCTCCATCTCTCTCCCTCTCCTCCTTCCCTTATCTCCCTCTCTCTCCCCTACCGTTTCTTATTCTCTCTCAATATTCTCCCTCGGCTCTGTTCCCTTTCCCCTTGCTGCTGCAGTCCACTCCAGCTGCTCTACTGCACAGTCGGCCCTCTGCAACACCAGCCGCCACTTTCCACCTGAGCTCCATAGCAGCCCCCCTGTCTTAGTCCTTACTCTCTTCCCTTCCCCCTCAGTCTCTCCCTCAAGCTCTGTTCCAGTTCTACTGCACAAGCCACCATCTTCGGCCATCTTGCTACTAGCCACCTACAATAGAGACGCCACAGCCACAACCACCTTCAGAACATCCCAGCTAGGTCTCTGCAACCAGCGAAGCTCTGGCAGCTACCAGCGTTGAGCCTCCACACCTTCACTCCAAGCTTCTGAACCCCAAGCACACGCACACAACACACACACACACACAGCACAAACACACAGCACACAACACACACACACACACACACACACACACACACACAACACAAACACACAACACATAGCACACACATAGCACACTCACACACAACACAAGCACACAACACAGACACACAACATACATAACACACACTCTTACTTGTGTATTTAAAGATGTCATTTTTATTTTTATTATCATCTTTTTTTTTTCTTGTTATGCAAATATTAACTGGTTTGTTCTCATTTTTGCAGGATTTTTGTTGGGGCTCTTTCCAATATTTGGAGTTCGAATTTTGTCGTAATTTTTTTATTATAGGTTTTATTTTTTATTTTTTATTGCGGAGGTAAGAATTATATCGTTTAATATTTAAATATGATAATGTGTATTATGGTCTTTTTGTGTACTTGTAGGATTTTCATCGTTGATGTATGTCCAGTTTTAATTACTTAGGGTTTTCTTTATTGTATGTGTTATGTTTAATGTATGAATACTCATATTAGTATTTTAGGATATTTAGTATTAGTATTCTAGTATTTTATCATGTTTACATATAAAGGTATCAATCATTATGGCAAGTTTAGCATCTTAGCATATGTTTAGTATTTTGCTATTATATTTAGTGTGATAGTATATAGAATATTATGGTATAATTATTATGCTTGTATTTAGTTTTACTTATTAAGGCATTTTTTTTATATAGATGGTATTACTTTTTATAGTACTTTTAGTATTTTAGTATATGTTATATTATGGTATTATTACTTATTTTGACATTTGTAATATTTTAGTAGATATGTGTCATTATTATTATTATTATTATTATTATTATTATTATTATTATTATATGTATTGTGGTAGTTTAATATCTTAACTTATTATCCTATTTACATATATTAAAACCTCTCATACTAGTATTTTCCTATAAAAAACTCTATACAATTTCAAAATTTGGGAGGGTATTTTATTAAATATTTTCTTGATTTTTATCCTGATGATTTTAATGAAAGGGTATGAGCTCTTTCGGGCTTCACGTATCTTGGGTCTGAGGGAATATAATATATCATGTATATATTTTTGTGCGTATGCCAAAAATTCACCAAAAGGGAGTAATTTTAAAGATCTATTAAATTTAATTAGGGATAATTCCAAATTAATTAGGCACCGTTCGTAAGAACGGGCGCATAGGGGGTGCTCATACCTTCCCCTCGCATAACCGAACTCTCGACCCCAGCTTTGGTAACACAGACCGATTCTACCCTTAATTGAATAGTAATCACGTGTTCTAATCACACTAAAAGGTTAGTGGCGACTCCATTACGCCATTTTTCCTGAAAATCTAAAATAATTTTTATTTCGCTAGCCTGAGGCACACACGCTCCAGGACATCCCGACAACAGTTTGGTGTCAGAGCCTCGGTTGTTAGGTTATGCAAACTTTAGTAGACAACGAAATACAATACTAGAGTATAGGAATGAATTGTGAGGAGAATAAGAGATGGGTGGTGTGAGATATGAATCAGTTATTGTTAGAAGATGAGATTGAGAATTTAGGATTCTATCTTGTGGCCTGGAGGCAGGAGTTCCGTGGTTATTTCTGTGTTTTTCTTGGGGTGATGATTTCAGGAAAATCATGGATACTATCGTCGGTTCTTGTTTCTGAGTGGTAGGACTGAATCTAAAATTGGGATTAAAGATGTTAAGAAAAATGGTTATAGAAGAATTTTTTTTGAGTTATAATTTGATAAGTGTATTGATTGCGTGATAGTAATTGAATTCTAAGACTGGTTGTTTCCTTTTCAGGATATGATCTCTAAGTCAATGATTTATCTGAATAAGCTTCAAAGAATCCATATTGACTTTTGAATTAAGTACTTACATAAAGACTTTCTTAAGACTTAAAAAAGTTCTAAGCTCGGAGTCTTCATGTTTGTCTTTTATTGAGTCCATCTTAACTTTGAGGTTCAACACTCTTTTAAGCTTTCCTCAAATCATCTTTGAATCCATGCTTTCATACTCTTTAAGCTTTCATTTTTCAACTTGTTCTTGGAATGTAATCTTTCAATAAGGCTTGTAATCACTTAATCTTGAACTCATATACTTGATTCTTGAAACATCATCACTTTAACCAAAACATGTTAAATACCCTTGATTTGTTATCATAAAAAAAAGACTCGTAATCCATGTTAGGCCAACAATCTCCCCCTTTTTGATGATGACAAATAAGGGGCAAAAAAATTGAGTGAACCTTAATAAGGCTCCCCCTTACAATAAGCATGCTTCTAACAATATTTGGAAAGTAAGATAATCATTCTTATGATGCTATATCAGGTAATATCAAATTCAGTTTCAGACTTCATGTAAGCCCATTTTTCAAGGTCAAACAATAATATGTGTCTCAGTTGTGCCATATTCATATATGTCTTAGGTTTGTCTCAGTTTTGCTCAATAATTCTCCCCGTTTTGACATCAATCAAAAAGAGATAAAGTAATAAGCGTATGCATACTAAGACAAAGATTAGAATTAAGAACAAAAACAGAGAATACCGTGTGCCATGTAAGAATCAATAAGTCCTAAACATAAAAACATGACATATCAATAATAAGCTTTCAAAGAGATAAGCAATACGAGCAATAAGCAACAAAAAAAGTCACAAAACTATTTTTAATACAAATTCAGAATAGTCAAACAAATCTAAACGTTCCCAATATCATCATTAGACTCATCATCTTCCCTTTCTTCTTCATCTTCGTCTTCACTTTGATTAGAATCAACTTCCATTGGAGCATTTCCACGTGAAGAGGAAGTGCTGGTCATATGCTGCTCAATCCGGCCAAGTCTCTGGTCTAGAAAAGCATAGTTTTCCTGAAGAGTGCTGTAGTTAGCACACATTTCTATACTAAAGTTTGTGAACTGTTGATGATAAGACATAAACCATGAAGGTGCATCAAGCAGAGGAGCTGGTTGCTGAACATGAGGTGGAGCTGGTTTAGCAGCTTGTCTCGGTGGTCTCCTTCTTCTCAGAAGCCAACCTTACTCATGTTCTCGTATCCCATTTGTTTCAGAGTTGTGGAGCCAAAAAGATCATATCTAGTCTGTTTGATGAATAACCCAGTGGGAGTGGTGACATCAAGATAAGCAAAGAGCTAGCCACCATATGGAAGAGTAACTCGCTGAGAGTCCAATCTTGTCCACGTCAATTTCAGAATCAAACTTGACAAGTCGAGTTTCGTTCCTTTCAATAAGCACCACATGACGAAGCAATTGACATAAGACATATAATCATGTGATCCAGCTTGGGGTAAAATATTGTACTTGATAATTTTCTAAAAAATTTGCTCTTGGAGGTTAAAATTTTTATATTGAGGAGGAGTCCTGAATTGGTCTGGCTCTTCAACCATAATTAATGGTAGGAATTCTTCGGAGGTAAAACCTTGTTCCATGATCCAATTTTGTGCAAACACAGGACACTCGAAGTCTCCTTGGCCAATACGAAGAATGGGGGCCAATGTTTGTGGAGTTAAGCCGATTTTCTTTCCTTTGACTTCGCTAGTGAGTACCGATTGTCCTTGAACCATGTTTGCATAAAAGAGTTTAACAAGATTAGGATAGAGTCCTTTCTCTTGATATACCACAAAATTCTTCCAACCTATCTCCCTAAACATAGGTAGGATGTTTGTAAATTCTGACTCAAAGAAAGTTGTATTAGTGATCTTACCAAGTATTGGTTCGGTGGCGTGAAGATGATTTCGATATCATTGTTTAGCTTGAGGAGCAATGAACCATCGATCAAAATTTTCATCTTCCTTTCCTGAAGTAGCACCACAGTTTGCCATATTCTTTGTTCATAGCATTTTGATGGATGAATGATGAAGACATCTGTAGGTAGGATATATGGGAAGATGATTTCCACACTTTGATTGGAGGACTTTACGTTTAGAATCAAGGGAGATCAAAGATAAATGAGTTTGGGTGAGTTGATGGAATAGGGTCAGTTGACTGGAATGAAGAAAGTTAGGGTTTCGTGCTGGAAATATTTAAAGTCTCGTAAGTCCAGTTGACTGGGGTCCCTGAGTTCAGTTGCATGACCTTTAGAGAAATTGAATTTCTGCAAGTCAATGGCTTGTTAGTCGACTGGGGTTTTGAGCTCGGTCACTTGATCTCACCCAATTTTCAATTGCTCACTTTCACTAATCTTGTATCCTTCCTAAACCACTTCCTTACTGTGTAATAGGCCAAGTTATCTTCTCATTGGTATAAACCTATCTTCTGGAAGAGGTTTGGTAAAAATATCCGCCCATTGGTCACTTGTATTCACGAATTCAAGTAAGATATCTTCTTTTTGCACATGATATCTTAGAAAATGATGTCTTATGTCTATATGCTTGGTTCTTGAGTGTGATATTGGATTTTTGGAAATGTTTATAGCACTAGTATTATCATACTTTATAGGTATATCAGAGTATTCTAAATTAAAGTTTTCTAATTGTTGCTCTATATAGAGTGTCTGTGCACAACAACTACCTATTGCCACATACTTAGCTTCAGCAGTAGATAAAACTATAGAATTTTATTTCCTAGAGAACCAAGATACAAGAGATGGTCCTATAAAATGACATATACCACTTGTACTTTTCCTATCAATCTTACATCCAACGTAATCAGCATCTAAATAACTAATCATCTTAAATCCGGTGTCCTTAGGATACCAAAGTCCTAAGTCAATAGTACCTATTAAGTATCTTAATATCCTTTTTACGTCTATTTGATGAGACTCCTTAGGAGCTGTCTAAAATCGTGCGCACATGCACACGCTAAACATTATATTTGGTCTACTAGCTGTCAAGTATAACAGACTTCCTATTATACCTCGGTAGTATTTCATATCAACTGGTTTTCTTTTTCATCCTTATCAAGACTTATGGAAGTACTCCATGGAGTTCCTATAGGCTTGCTACTTTCCATGTCAAACTTCTTAAGCATGTCCTTTATATATTTTGATTGCTTTATGAAAATTCCATACTTGGCTTGCTTATTTTGTAGTTCTAGGAAGTAGATCAATTCTCCTATCATGCTCATTTCAAATTCCTTTTGTATACATTTTGTAAATTCCTTACACAAATAGTTATTTGTAGCACCAAATATGATATCATCCATGTTAGCTTTGGTGCAGTCCCAATAGGGGGGGAGGGATGAATTTGATATTTAAAAATTCTTTCCTTAGTCAACTAGTCTAATAACAGTATTACGCAACCTAGAATCTATCTATGCAATATAAATCCAATCATTCACAATGAAACATACACGTGCGGTAAATAAATTGCGAAAATGTACATTGCTCACATGATATGTTATTGAAGTTTGTCCAAAGTGCCTACGTTCTCGCCTTGGCTTACCAACACAAGGATTCCACAATAAGGCTTACTTCATGGGTGGAGCGACACCTAAATACAATCAGGTCAATTATCACTGGGTTGACCTCAACCTATAACCACACCTTACTAGGATGGTGCACTTAGCTTTCATAACCGAATCTAAGACAATCCAAGACTATTCAACAGGACTAGTCTCCTTCTTCAGGCCCACGCCTAGAATACAACAAATATTTAATATAAATTTGGTGTACACAGAAATATGCTTCTCAACAAGCAGATATGTACCACAATACTGTCCAGATAATAATGCAAGCATAGATGATAATAAATATGCTAGGTGCTTAATAATGTGTGCTAAACACTCAATCTAATGTAAATATACAGTCAAGATCTAGAGTGTATTCCGAAGCAAACTTTAAAACAAATAATCAAAGTAAATCAACCAGCACAAGTTTCAAAGTATTTCAACAAGTATATTCAAAATATCTCAAACAAGATTTTTCACAAAATGATAGCTCAAGAGATATTTGAAAAATATAAGCTTGTGAAAAAATATTTTTACACACCAAAAATATTAGCCTTAATGAGTCTTGCAATGATAATGCAAAGACCTACTTAGCTCTAAGATTTTTCCCAACCAAAGATTTATTGGTTAAATCGGGGGAAAAATCCTAGCTAAGAACTCTTAATAAAAAAAAAAACAATCAATCCAAACGAAGGAGAGTTTTAGTAACAACAATCACTCAATAACACTCTTAGAAAGTTGGATTTCTTAAAGGAATAAGAAGCAAAGAGTGTATGGGCTCAGTAGTATGAAAAATATGATCTTGAAAATACTGAGGATTTTTGGCTAATTGATATTGCTAATTGTCACTAATCCAAGCAAATGAACCCTTATATGTACAAAAGGGCTTAATTTTGACTGTTGGGGACATAGGGGTGATTATTAAATTTGTTTTAAAGCTGATTAAGAAAATTAACCCTAATTTACCCTATTTAACTAAGGTAAAAAATAAAATAACCCGAGAGTTTTGGGCGCCTGTCCCTAGGTTCGGTCGCCCGAATAGACACAATAGAAAAAGTGATTTTTGAAGTTCGGGTGCATAAAATTTGGTTTAGTTTGTTGACCAAAGGTGATTTCCATTCTGTCCGAGGTTCGATCGTCTGAACCATAGTTTAGCTTACTGAACTGTTAGGTTCGGTCACCCAAGGGTAAAATGAACTATATGTTCGGGCGCGCAAGGATGATGGAAAAGTACAAGGTACACGTTCGGTCGACCGTGGACGGTGAACTCCATTTGGGTTCGGTCGCCCGAATCCTAGTCATCTTTTTGACAGTTCCATGGTTCGATCGACCGAGGCAATTTGACTTGCCATGTAACGACCTACTTACTTATCAAATAATAAAACATAAAAAATAAGATGGTCAACCCGAACCCATAGGTAAAGGGGACATACCTGACATATACAACGGAAACCTAAACAGTAGTACAAATAATCATATTCATCACACCATATATTATATAATACCAGATTAATCTACATTCCCAAAAATACTGTATTTATTTACATTCTTCCAAAATATTTCGAAATACATCTAGGATCACATAACCAAAACAATTCTGATCCTAGTACATTGCTTACCCTCCTAACGGGGTAATATCACTGACTCAATGGCGACCTCAACCCGCCGGTCTCTCTAGGTCTCTTGAAAAGTTAATTGATGTTGGGGGTGAGACACATCTCAGTAAGGGAAAATAAACTAAATACAACTGTGTGACAACATGAATATTTATTTCAATTATACATATATAGTACATTTCAATAATCTGTAAACATTCATCATAATATACTAAATCATCATATACTTTTATATTTACTCATAAATCATATCGTACATAAAACACCTGTTATAACTGATAATACTAAAAATATACCCAGGATGAATAGTTAGCTAATGTCATGTATTACCCCCCCATGATGGGTTGTGCAGCCCGAAGGCAGGACCCGACAATAACTAGCCGATCACTGTCAAGTCAAAAATGTCTGTAAGTACGATGGGCCTGCCACACCCTGGTTTGGACTACCAGGTGGACATCGACACTCTACTTAAAGCCACATTGACTATCCATCTCCCACCCCCTTGTGGGGTGGTTAGCACTAATCTGATCATAAACATCTGATCTATAAGCTACGGTACCGAGCTCCTGAAATTGAACTAAACTAACATCCGGGTTCTGATATCATATAATATAGTATCTTTCATAATTTCACAAATACGACTTCGTGCCGAACATTTCATAAATACGGCCTCATGCCGATTGTCTCATAAATACGACCTTGCACCGAAATCAGACATAAATATGGCCTCGAACCGAAATCATACAAAAATACGGCCTCATGCCAAAATTATACATAAATACGCCATTCTGAAAATAATCATTTTATCATGTATTTTTCAGAATCATAATGTATTGTATACTTTCATAAATTCTCAAACCATACTGCATTCATTTTATTATCATTTCATAATATTTCTCCATGTAAAATAATATTCATGCCACACATTTGCTGTATAAAACCATACATTGTATTCTAAAAAAATCATGATTTCTGACATCCCATACATATATACACGTTTCAACATAATAACAATATTTTTCCTAAACGTACATTAATTTCATAATATTCAAATATCGTACATATTTTTAGGAAATCAATTTGCTTATAAATAATAGTAATTTGTATGAAAAATAAGTGCTTTAGTTTATTCCCTTACCTGGCTACTGAGAAAGCCCCCAAAATATTCTATTCTAACACCCGTAGGATTTCCTAATCAATACCCTGAAAATGAAAACTCCCAATATTAAATTTCAGTATTTTCACATGCATATCATTTCCTATAACTACCGCAAGACCAAATTTGGCTTAAAAAGCCTTAGCTCAACTTATGGATGAATTCCAACTTGCTTTCACCAACGATTTGCTTCGGCAGATTTGGAGAGAACTTCCCTTGGAGTGTCGTGGTGGCTTCTGATTGTCGATCCGGCATAAATTTGGCTCAAAATTGATGAAAGAGAGAGAGAGAACCGAAGGGGAGAGAGATAGGAGAGAGATTTCTTAATTGGGAAGTAAAAATCTAGATTTTTGATATTTATAGAGCTGAATTCGTCGACGAGTCCTTTAATAATTTCATCGATGAAATCCACACCTCGTCGACGAAATTCAATCTGCTCAAAAACCTCTCTTGGTATTTCCTCGTAGACGAAATTTGCCTTCGTCGACGAGGCCTTCTTATGCCCTTGTCGACGAATCCCCTGTGTTCGTCGAAGAGTCCTATGGTAATTTCTCTTCCTCTTTATTATTTTAAATACCATTTTTATTCGGGTTGTCACATGCCAGGTTGGGTCGCCGCCCGAAGCCTCATGGTTTTAACCTAAGGTCCATTCTTTTGATTTTAATTTGAACCTTGATAACATGTAAAGTATAGTGGGGCTTTGTGCACAAATGTGGGAACCTAAGGTCTATCTAAGGTTATTCGGAGCATATTTTCCTACCATACATGATGCAGATTATTACAGACCATATAGCATTATAGTCCATAATTAATTACAACCCAGAATGAAGAATATAAAAACATGCAATTACAAATAAAGTACGATATTCTTTAGTCTTCTATAATAACACCATATGCCATCATGATATAGTATTCTTTTCAATTTGATGTGTAGCGTGAATCTGCATGCAAGCCTTAGTGCAAACATCAGTACTAAGTGTATTTGTCATTATCAAAACGTGATATGACCTACTAGGTCAACAATCTCCGCCTTTTTTATGTTGACAAATACTTTATGCAAAAGTGGGTACAGCCAAGAAAGGCTTCCCCTGACTATATGCATAAAAAGAATTGAAGCTCAAATAAATTTAACTAATTCAATTCATTAATGTACCTAATGTACCCAATTTTGCCTCTTCTCCCCCTTTTGGCAATAGCAAAAAGGGTTAAGAATAAAGAATTATAAATAATTTAGGCAAACAATGAGTAATAGTCATTTAGATACAAAAAATAATTTAGGAATTTTTTGAAAATTTTGGCAGCATGTCGTTTGAAAATAGAGCATTTCCAAAAAAAAAATCTTTACCTAAGTGACCTGTTGGAGTTAAATAAAATAATGTTCATCATTTCCAACAACACAAACAGTTCAGTATTTAATCGCTCAAATCATCAAGTCAAAAAGATTGTATGATCATGCATCTCATGATGACTAAAGGATACTAGTTGTTGATACCATTTGTTAATACCAATTCTTAGAGATTTATGTTTTCCCACAAGATATAAATTCAGTGAAGCATGAAGTGAGATACATTTAACATTTTAGAGCCATATAATTTCAAGTGGAGTGGCTCCCCTTTTGATTGTGCATTCTTTTTAATCTTATAATGTGAGCATATAACACAAGGTATTTAAGATTCAAAAATACACCGCATAATAGAAGATTATTTTTGAGATTAGTTTATGCATATATGACTTTTAAAAGAAATACCCCCTTTAAAAATCGGATACCGATTATTGTTTTGATACAATTTTCCACAAGATGTTGAATTTAAATCCAGCAAAGCGATTGAAGAAAACTAGAACAGATCGTAAGGAATATTCATGATGCATGGAAAGAATAAGGTTCTGAAATCACAACCTAAGTTGAAAAAGTTCGGTTTTATAAGATCATAGGATGTGTGTGTAGTGAGTTTGGAAGATTTTTGGTAGCACGTCGTTTAAAAATACAACTTTTCCTAAAATCACCTGCCAATTATAAAACATTTAAACATGTGCACAAGCTACAGATATTTCAAGTTAATTTGAGCCAAGTGCAAGAATTTTAAAATCCAAAAACAGATTTTGCATGCACATCCATTTTGGATAATGTTTTAATATTTTTGGGAAAATGTCAAATGAAAATCCGGCAGCATGCCGTCTGTAAATAAGACATTTCCCATATGAACCTGCATAAAAGGATTCACGCAGACAGTATATCATTCAGTTTTGAACATGCGAGAAACTAACATTTCTACCAGCAGGAAATATACATCAACTAAATCCGCCATGTAGAAGGCATCAATTAGGCAAACATATGAATATATATATAAGTACATGCAAGCCATCAAACCATTAGATATATATATATATATATATATATATATATATATATATAAGTATAAGAAAAAGATAATCACCACATAATAGCATCTATGTGTGTGTGTGGTGAGAGTGTATAGCCGAAAAGAAAAATAAAAACTGTTAAAGTATTACAGACCTTAAATGTAACTGTATCTATGTATGTAAAGGATAGGAGAGATAAGATAAAATAAATGAGCAGCTGATCTCCAAGGTTCACCTCTATGTCTCCCCATCATCATGCTCGTCATCCTTATCACCACTCACCTCCATCTGATCCTCGCCAATGTCCTCTCATTCATGTCCCTTAGGTGCTCACCGAGTATGTGGAAGTTTGCCCTCACATCAGATTGGAACTCGGTGGGCTCGACATAGAACGCATCATGCCTGGCCTGGTAGGAGGAGGTCTGCTCCCTCATCTCACCCTGGATGGAAGTCTTAAGCTTATTAATAGATGTAGTGATACCAATAATGGAAACCATGATCTTGAATTCGACGACATGTGGGGCTACTCCTGTGGAACCTCCTGAGGCCCTAGACCTCTCTCAAGTATGGTAGGTAACCACATGTTACCAGCGAGCTCGTACCCCATCAACTTCAGAGTAGTGGAGGAGAAGACGTCCGTGCTCTTGATCTTCTTCAGTACTGCGTATGGAGTCCTCGTGACTCTTTCTCTAACAAATAGCCTAGATAGGATATCCCCATATGGTAGTATAATCCTCTTCCCTACTGTCTTCACGAACATCCATCTCAGGATTAGTCTAGGGAGGTCCAACTTCTTCCTTATGAATAAACATCACATCACAAAACAGTCAAGGTACGAGACATGATCCCTCGACCTGAACTTCGGCAAGATATTATACGATATCAGGTGGTGTACCACTTTCACCTCCAGAGTCAATGAACTATAACTAGGTGTATGATTGAGATCGACAACAGGATGAGACATAACTAAATTCATGAATGTACTCACTGTGAAATCATGCTTATAGATCTAGGTCAAGGTGGAGTCAGGACAGTCGAAGTCACCTCTTTGGATACTGAACGTCTCAGCCAGATATGCATCATCAAATTGAATTTCCATCTCAAACACCCGAGGGTAGCATCCCTAGTCATCCTATCTAATATTAGCATAGAATAGCCTAACAAGGATGGGGTAGATCCCCCTAGGCTAGAAGCTAATAAACTCATACCACCCTTGGTGTTTGAACATTGCTAGCACATTATCGAAGTATGCTTGCATAGACTGAATGTCCAGAACCTTACCTAGTATGGGCTCCTTGAGTTGGAAGACCTTCTCATATTTGATCCATCTTTCAAGCATACAAAACCATTGCTCAAGAGCAATGCTTGAATCCACATGTCTTTGGTCTTTGGACATGATTAAGAGAGGGTTTTTCAAAGAAATACTGGGCTAGGAATGAAAATGGGACAACTAGAAGAGAGAAATTCCGAAGGGACTCTCAAGAACGGAGAAAAAATGAGGTTGTTCACATAGGTAAATTTTATATAGATCGTGGTTTGGTCACCCAAATCGTAATGATTGCTAAATATGTTGAGTATGTTTGGTTGGTCGAACAAAGAGTCAATTGGCCGAATCTCAAAGGTTTTCTCTTATTCCAACGCTTGGTCGCCTGAATGAACACAGTTCATTTTAATTCAGTTGACTGAATAGAGACTCGATGGCCTGAAAAATCTTTCGGTCACCCGAACCAAGTTCGGTGGCCCGAACCATTTTGAACTAGAATGTTCAGCCGCCCAAATGTGGTCAATCATGCTAGTCAAACTTCAAGTTCGGTCGCTCAAAGGGTCTTAGCTGAAAAGATTCAGCTGACCAAACAATTGGAACATTTTCAGGTCAAGGAGAGAGGGATTCAGGTTTTTCTTTCACTCTCCACACCTGTTTCATTTTGACCCATTTCCTTTTGAATGGACAATCAAAATTGGTTTGTCCCTTCTTTTTACATAATGCACAATAGGTATGGGTATAAGGACTGGGGGAGGTACTAGCATAATGATCAGACTCTCTCACAAAGTATCCCATGTACAAATTTATCGTCTTTCTATTTCTAACTCCATTATATTCTATACCTTCCTTGTCTAAGGTCATCTTCTATGAACCTAACAACTTATTAAAGTTGTCCTTGCCTCTAGTGAATGTGTAGATGATCTTAGCTTGGTCTTCTACTTTTTTTTTTTTTCTAGATCTTGCATTTTTAAGTTCTTGAGACCTTTGCAAACATCTTTTAGTTTAATAAACTCTTTAGTCATGTTGTTTGCTTTACATTCAAGTTCTGCAATAAGAAGATCTATATTATTATCACTTGATTTTGAGATCTTACTGCATTTAATTCTTTTTCTAACTTTTCATTCTTGTTTACTAACTGCTTTATTTTAAAATCATTTTCCCTTTCAAAAAGAACTTTAGACTCACATTCTTTCACACACGCCTCATACTTGTTTTTCAAAGCAGTATATCTTTTATTAGTTTTAACAAGTGACTTATGAATTTTAACATATTCAATTTGCAATTCTTCATAAGTAGGCATGCTCTCACTATTAGAACTATCACATGATTCAGTATCAAATGCATCATTCAAATTATCACATGAATCATTACTAAAGTTATCTAATAAAGTAGGAGGAGACGAGTTTACCTCATCGTTGGTTAGAGCTATGAAGCACTGTTTACATTCTTCAAGATCTGTAGATCTTGAGTCACGAGGAGTGATAATCTTTTCTTGTGTAGTTGCTCCATATCTCTTTTCAAGTTCCTCCCATATCTCCTTAACACGGTTACATGCCATAACCTCATAGAAAATATTAGAATCTAAAGCATGCAGTAAGGTGTTCATGGCATCAAAGTTTACTTGCATTAAGTTCCTATCATTATCATTAAGCTCAAATTTAGACTTAGGAAGATCAATACAATCAATGACTTTTACTAGTATACTATCTCCTTGATTAATAACCTTCCAGAACCTCCAATTTAAAGCTTTAACAAATATGGTCATCCTAAATTTCCATACAGCGAAATTCTCACCGCAAAATACTGGAGGGTTCGTGACTAACCTTCCCTCACATGAAGGGGATGCACCAACATGAGCCATCATGATCTTTTTACAAACTAACGGATAAGTCTAGGTAACAAAGCATTGATACCAATTGTTAGCTATGGTGCAGTCCCAAAAGGGGGGGGGGGGTGAATTGGATATTTAAAAATTGTTTCCTAGGTCAACTAGTCTAACAATAGTAATACGCAACCTAGGGTTTGTCTATGAAATTATAAATCCAATCATTTACAATAAAACATACACGTGCGGTAAATAAATTGCGAAACTATAAATTGCACACATGGTATGTTATCGAGGCTTGGCCAAAGTGCCTACGTCCCCACCTTGGCTTACCAGCATAAGGATTCCACTATAAGGCGCACTTCACGGGTGGAGCGGCACCTAAATACAACCAGGTCAATTATCACAAGGCTGACCTCATCCTATAACCACATCTTACCACGATGGTGCACCTAACTTTCCTAATTGGGTCTAAGGCAATTCGGGACTATTCAATAGGGCTAGTCTCCTTCTTCAAGCCCATGTCTGGAATACAACAAATATTCAGTATAATTTTTGCGTACACAGAAATATGCTTCTCAACAAGAAAATATGTACCACAATACAATCCAGATAATAATGCAAGCACAAATGATAGTAAATATGCTCAGTGTTTAATAATGTGTGCTAAACACTCAATCTAATGTAAATATATAGTCAAGATCTAGAGTGTATTCCCAAGCAAACTTTGAAATAAATAATCAAAGTAAATCAACCAGCACAAGTTTCAAAGTATTTCAACAAGTATATTCAAAATATCTCAAACAAGATTTTTCACAAAATAATAGCTCAAGAGATATTTGAAAAATATACGCTTGTGAAAAAATATTTTTGCACACAAAAAATATTAGCCTTAATGACTCTTGCAATGATAATGCAAAGACCCACTTAGCTCTAAAATTTTTCCCAACCAAAGATTTATTGGTTAAATTGGGGGAAAAATCCTAGCTAAGAACTCTTAATAAAATAAACAATAAATCCAAACCAAGGAGAGTTTTAGCAACAACAATCACTCAATAACACTCTTAGAAAGTTGGATTTCTCAAAGGAATAAGAAGCAAAGAGTGTATGGGCTTAGTAGTATGAAAAATATGATCTTGAAAATACTGAGGATTTTTTGCTAATTGATATTGCTAATCATCACTAATCCAAGCAAATGAGTCCCTATATATAGAGAAGGGCTTAATTTTGACTGTTGGGGACATATGGGTAATTATTAAATTTATTTTGAAATTGATTAAGAAAAATAACCATGATTTACCCTATTTAACTAATGTAAAAAATAAAACAACCCGAGAGTTTTGAGCACCTGTACCTAGGTTTGGTCGCCCAAACAGACACAATAGAAAAAGTGATTTTTTAAGTTCAGGTGCCTGAAATTTGGTTCGGTTTGCTGACCAAAGGTGATTTCCATTCTATTCAAGGTTCGGTCGTTTAAACCATAGTTCAGCTTACCAAACAACCAGGTTCGGTCACCCGATGGTAAAATGAACTATACGTTCGGGCGCCCAGGGATGATGGAAAAGTACAAGGCACACGTTCAGTTGACCGTGGACGGTGAAGTTTATTTGGGTTCGGTCGCCCGAATCTTGGTCAACTTTTGGACGGTCCATGGTTCGGTCGACCGAGGCAATTTGACTTGCCAGGTTCGGACGTCCGTAGCCTCAGGGTTTTAACCTAAGGTCCGTTCTTTTGATTTTAATTTGACCCCTAATAACATGTAAAGTATAGTGGGGCTTTGTGCCCAAATGTGGGAACCCAAGGTCTATCTAAGGTCATTTGGAGCATATTTTCCTACCATGCATGATGTAGATTATTACAGGCCATATAGCATTACATTCCATAATTAATTACAACCTAGAATGAAGAATATAAAAACATGCAATTACAAATAAAGTACGACATTCTTCAGTCTTCTGTAATAACACCATTGACCTTCCTAATATAGCATTCTCTTCGATTCAATGCGTAGAGTGGACATGTATGCAAGCATTAGTGCAAACATCAGTACTAAGTGTATTTTTCATTATCAAAACGAGATATGACCAACTAGGTCAACAATCCACATAGATTTGGATAATGAGCATATGTTCCTTTTTAGATTTTATAAATAAAGTGTTGTTAGCATATCCTCTAGAAAATCATTTTTTTCTAGTAAGAATCCACTCAACCTCTCATACCAAGCCCTAGGAGCTCGTTTCAATCCATATAAGGCTTTTGTTAATCTAAACACATAATCAGGATTATGAATATCCTCAAAACCTAGAGGTTGTGCCACATAGACTTCTTCATTTATAAAACCATTTAGGAATGCACTCTTCACATCCATTTGATAAAGTTTGAATTCCTTGTGAGATGCATAGGCTAATAGCATTCTTATGGTTTCCATTCTAGCTACGAGAGCAAATGTTTCATCGTAGTCTATTCCTTCTTCTTGGTTATATCCTTGAGCCACAAGTCTAGCTTTATTTCTTACCACAATACAATTTTCATCCTTTTTTATTCCTAAATACCCACTTTGTTCCAAGTATGAACTAATGTCTATACTTTATTTCTCTCAAATTGATTTAACTCTTCTTGCATAGAAACTATCCATGAATCATCACTTAAGGCTTCCTCAATGTTCTTGGGTTCATCTTGAGATAAGAATGCATAATGATTACATAGATTCTTCAAAGAAGATCTAGTAGATACACCTCGTGAGGGTTCTCCTATGATTTGATATTTTGGATGGTCTCTTAAAAATTTCCAGTCTTTAGGTAATTCAGAATTTTCGGTAGGATCATCATTTGAAGTTAATTCAGTTTTCTCTTCTTTTACTTTTATGATTTCTAGGTCTTTTGGTTTTTGTGTAGCATCAGCTTTAACTTCTTCAACATTTATTGTTTTAGTCAATGGGTTTTCCTCATCAAAGGTTACATTTATAGATTCTACAATTGTAAGGGTTCTTTTATTATATATTCTAAATGCTTTACTCTTTAATGCATATCCTAAGAATATTCTTTCATCAGATTTAACTTCAAATTTCCCCAGATCATCGTTATCATTTAGTACAAAACACTTGCATCCAAATACATGAAAGTAAGATATGTTAGGCCTTCTACCTTTCCATAATTCATAGGGAGTTTTGCTAGATCTTATGGATACTCTATTTATCACATAGCATACGATATTTACCGCTTCAGCCCAAAAATACTTAGGTAGCTTAGCTCATTTAACATGGTCCTAGCCATCTTTTGAAGGGACCTATTCTTTCTTTCAACAACTCCATTTTGTTGTGGAGTTCTAGGTACTGAAAAATTATGATTGATTCCATGTTCATTACAAAATTTCTCAACTTCTTTGTTGTTGAATTCTCTTCCTTGATTACTCCTAATGTTTGAAACACCATATCCTTTTTCATTTTGAAATCTCTTGCACAAGTTTATTAGCATCTTGCATGCTTCATCTTTGGAGGCTAAGAAAAGTACCCAGGTAAACCTGGAGTAGTCATCAACTATGATAAAAGCATATTGCTTTCCTCCTATACTTTGTATTCTAATAGGACCAAATAAGTCTAAATGAATAAGTTCTAAGGGTCTACTAGTAGAAATATGTTTCTTCTTTTTAAAGCTTGTCTTAATTTGCTTCCCAAGTTGGCAAGCATCACAAATTTTATCTTTTATGAATCTTGCGCTAGGTAAACCTTTGACTGACTTCTTTTTAGATAGGTTTGATAACAATTCCATGCTTGCATGTCCTAGTCTTCTATGCCAAAGCCAACTGGTTTCATTTATGGCAGCTAAGCATGTAACTTCTTGAGAAATTAAATTTTCAAAGTTTATACAATATACATTATTAACTCTAGAAGAAATGAATAAAACTTCATGTTTCCCTGGATTTTCAACTATGCATTTATCTTATTTAAAGATTATGTCAAACCCCTTATGACTTAGTTGACTTATACTTAAAAGATTATGTTTTAACCCATCTACTAGCAAAATATCATCTATAGTTGAGGAAGGTTCTTTACCTATTTTTTCGATTTTGATGATTTTACCTTTAGTGTTGTCGCCGAAGGTGACATACCCTCCATCTTTTTGCATTAGGGTTGTTAACTTTATCGTGATCCCAAGAGGGGGGGAGGGTGAATTGGTATTTTTAAAAATTTAAGCCCTAGGTCAATCTCCAAACACCAGTATATTCACAACCCTATGGTCAATCTAGTGCAAGTAATGTAAATGTATACCAGAAAATAAATAAGGAAATTCAATCAAATACACATGCACTAGAAAGCAGTAAAGTAAGGGTGACATGCAGAAATGTTACTGAGGATTGGCCAATTGCCTACATCCCCACCTTGGCTAACAAGTACAAAGATTACCACTATAACTTGCTCACTTAAATGGGTGGAGTGGCACCTAAACAAACCAAGTAAATTAGCACAGGGCTGACCTCAACCTTTACAACAATCCTTACCGGGCTGGATTACCGCCCCCTCAGGCCACGTCTAGAAACACTTAGATTTTACAATCAAATAATAACGGTACAGTGATTGTGCCTTCATGTGAGGTAGAAATGTACCCAAATGCGCTTAGCCACATACACCACAAGTGATTTAATATGTAAGCTCAGTGTGGTCTAATATTTCAACTCTCAAATATATTTGCTATCTAAGTAGTGAGTACGTGAAAGCGTCAATAAGCAATCTTTTTACTTCAAGATATTCTTAATCAAGGTGCTCAAACAAAGATATCACTTAAGTTTCAAATATTCCAAAGAGCCGAATATATCAATCACGTAAATAGTGTATATGCTTGGTTTGCAAAAGATATGTAATTTTTGTATTCAGCAAATGATATGTATTCGAATAAATATTGCAACAAAGATCAATATGACAAACACAAATATCTTTTCAAAAATATGTCAATGTAAATCCCACAAGATATTTGAGTAAGTTTTGAAAACGTTTTGCAATCCAAAAACAAATACAAGCTTCCTAAGATATTGCAATACAAATGCAATACTCAAAAACTAAATACAAGTCTTCTTAGGATGGGTCTATTAGCAAAAATCCCCTAATAATACTTAGGTTTCACTCTCGTTGAAAATCGATTCAATCACACACAAATGGGAGAGCAAACCTATTCACACAAACACTCAAGTCATTTACAGTGGATTTGAGAACTCGAAGAAGGTAAGTTTAAGTGATTTGAGTAAGGGTATGAGTAGTAGAAAGTATTGGGCTTAAGAGAGAATTTTAATTTTATTTGCTAATCTCGTTGCTAATTTTCCCAAATGAAGGGATATTTATAGACACCCCACGAATTATAACCGTTGGGGACAAGACTGGTATTATTAGAAAAGATTACTGACGTTTTAATTATTTTAACCTTGTTAAAAATATTTAACCACGGTAAAAAATACAGGGCAACCCGAGAGCACTAGTCAACCAAAAGACTTTTGGTCGATCAAAGTTCATATGGCTCGGTTGATCAGGCCAATTTTGAACTTCAGGGTAGGTCGACCAGGAAAGGAGATTTTTTCAAAGTAGCGTGGTTTGGTCGACTGGGGTGAAAATGAACTAATTGGTCGGTCGACTAGACCGTTGTGAGAACTTGGTCGACCTGGTTGGTGTAGTACAAAAATGTCTCGGTTGACTAAGATGTCAAGATGTTGACTTCGAGGGGTTTCGGTCGACTAGGGTTAAATGAACTATTTTATTTCAGTCGACCGGGTTGTGGTCAACCAGTTGACTCAGATCGGATTCGGTTGATCGGGGCCAAAATGACATGTATAGGTCGGTCAACCGAAAGTGCATAACTTGTGCATTTCGATCCTATTATAATACACATTCACCCTATTCAAGTGCCTATCACAAACAAGTGCAAGGGTGAGTGTCCTAGGGTATTTTCTAGGTCCAATTTTAGTTATGTTTTATTTCTGAGCTTACCTATTAGACCATGCACGTGGGGTGTGTGATTCTTATAAGTAAATACCCTAATTTACTACTACAGACCAATTACATGAATGAATTATATAACAACACAATGAAATTTGGTCTTCAATCTTCACTTGCTTTATGTGTATCTTGATCTTGACAATTTTAGGTTCCTGCACATAGTCTTAAACACCGATTAGATATAATGAGTATTTGTCATAATTAAAACCGGTTGTCACCTATAAGGTCAACAATCTCCTCCTTTTTGATGATGACAAATACGATTAGTAAAAATATGGGTTTAAACCTAAGAAGACTCCCCCTTTCAATATGCATCCAATTTATTTTTAACCAAATTATTTTACCATTATTTTTGCCCCTTTCCATCTCCCTTTTCAACAGTGAAAAGGGCCATACAATGTAACACTCTAGGCAATGTGTAAGTATTACATTTATACATTATAAATTTTAGAAAGATTTTTAAAAAGTTTCGGTAGAGTGCCATTTGTAAATCAGACTTTCCAAAATAAATCCTATATAAAATGTAACCTGTTTGAGTTTATATTTCCTAACAGTTTATCGATAACTACTAAAATAGTTTAGTATGGTCCAACAATCAAGTAAAAGTTTCAATATCATCATGAAGTGGACAAGAAATTGTGCATCACAAGTACTAATCAATACTCATTACATCCAATATGATTATGCAATAGATATATAAAATGTGCACACAAGCAATAAGCAACACCCACAAAGTCTAAAACAAGCAGGCATATCAACAGTAAGATGAGTTTCTTAGATTTGTTAAATTTCACTTGAGAGCTCCCCCTACATTTATGCAATTTATGAAACATCTAAGAAGCTTCTCTACTGTGCATTAAGCCTAACTCACGTCTAATTTGTATGAACCTATCCTCGGGAAGTGATTTAGTCAATATATCCGCCCACTGTTCATTGGTGCATACAAACTCAAGAGCCACATCTCCTTTTTGCACATGATCATGAAGAAAGTGGTGTCTAATATCAATGTGTTTAGTTCATGAATGTGAGATAAGATTTTTAGAGATGTTGATTGCACTAGTATTATCACATCTAATTTGTAACGACTTGCTAAAATTCTATATATTTATATATTAAGTTAAACGACGCTGATAACTCCTGATGGAATAAAACATCAACCTAAGCAGCTAGAAGCTGAAATCAAGTATCCACAACCATATACATATACAATACAATACCAGAGTGCTAAATACTCCCAAATATATAAATATATAACTGAATGAGGGCTACAAAAAAAATACTCTTTTTCCCAAAAATGCTCACCCTCCTAGCAGGGTAGCACTGTAGCCTCTCTACCTGCGAGCTTGATCTGCTCGCCTAGCTGGATCACCTGAAGAATATCAATTAAATGAGATGAGGTGAAACTCAGTAAGAAGAAACATGTTATTACAAGGGTGTAGCAAGTGAGTCACATACTTGGAAAATCTGATCTAAAACAAGATACTATATATAAAAAAACTAAGAAAAACTTGAATACCTGTTATCATATAAAACATGCTTAAGTAGCTTAACATAAACTGTTTATTCAGAATGCTCTATTCATAATACTGATAATACTTATAAGTATAATTGTCGTCTGTAAATCTGATCATAATATATATAAATAATAACTTTGAAAATTCCCTGGATGGATAACTGAAGTCATGAATTACCCCTCATGACAGGGTTGTGTGGCCCGAAGGTGGGACTTAACCTGGTTGGTCGACCAGGGTAAGTCAACTGAACTCCGACAGTCAGATCAGCCCCCTCAACCCATATCTGATGGGGAGCCTGTCCACAACATAGGTGAAATTAGAAATAGCTTCCCAAGAGGGGGGGTGAATTGGCTTTTAAAACTTTCTTTTAACTTCTTTTAAGAATCCTTAACTTCTTTAAACACTTAACCAATTCTTTAACTTATTTGTTTAATTTCACCAATCACACAACAACTTAATTAAACAACCAATCAATTAAAAGCAATCTTCAATCAATTTATTTTCCAAGTATAAGTCAAACAACAAACAACCAAACCAAGATATAAAGTATTCAACGCTTTGGTAATATAACAATTCAAGATGGTTGTTTGTTTATATTTGCCAAATTTGAACTAAGCCATGTAATGAATGAGAATTTATGCTTGTTGATGTAAAGCCCTGTATAGATGAATCAAATCACTTTTTCCAAATATTTAGAACTCAAATAAACTCTTGGTAAATTTATCTTTGGGATGTTAACCAAGTAACGTACTCCTGTAAGGTTTCCCCAAGATATGGTGTCACTAACGTACTCCCTTTCGGTTTCCACAACCCAAATCAAAATTAAACCTTAAGTTTGTTTGTTTTTCCAAATATATGTAGTTTATATGATTCCCAAATTTTAAACCATCCACACAATTTAAATATGTTGAAAATAAAGAGTAAGGGAAAGAGAGAATGAGACGGAGATTTTTACGAGGTTCGGCTTATACCCAGCCTACGTCCTCACCTTTGGCAAACCACCAAAGGATTCACTAGTTTAGTTTCGTTGACAGGTGAAACAACGCCGATTACAACACTCCTTGGTTAAGGCTAGAGCCCGCCTTCTCCAAACGATCGTTCGGTCACTCCTTACATAGGCTAGAGTCCGCCTCTCTAAGCAATATCCCCTTGCTTAGCCAATGATCCAAACGACCCTTGGAATGTCAAAGAACTATAAGAAACACAAGATAAGATTTGCATACAAGTATACTCCTCTCAAAGAGCAAGTTAGTACAATTTCAGCACTATATACTTTGAATGTAAAATACCAATGTGAAATACAATGAAGCTCAAGTGTAGAATTCACCAATATCCTTCTTAGAAGAGGATTAGAAGTAGGAATTCAAAGGAGGAATAATTAGCACTTCAGAATTTCTCAGCAAAATAAATTTGCAGTGAGTGAGCAAGAGAGCTTTTGGAAGAACAAAAGTGCTTTAAGCTTTACAAGCAAAATTTTCAATTCTTGGATATGTTTTAATTTGAAAAACCATGTATTTATAGGCTTTCAAACTTGTTTCCATGTTGCAAAAGTTTCCTTTGAGAGTTTCCCAAAATTTTAGAAAGTTTAGAGTTCAAACGGCTATATTTTAAAACATGAAAAAAAATTTTTTGCCCGTTGAACAGTGTTCAGTTGACTGAAGTCATAAGTTTAGTCAACTGAACTACTACTGCCTGCTGTATATTCTGTCCAGAAAATCTTCAGTTGATTGAACTTAATCTTCAGTCGACCGAAGTCATCTGTTCAGTCATCTGAAGTCCCTCATGTGAACAGTGTTCAGTTGACTAACAGTAGTGACCCCCCTTCAGTGTTTTAGCCATAACTTTTTATGTATAACTCCAAATTAGGTGTTAATGGTGTCAAAAGAAAGCTAATAGAAAATCATAAAACTTTCATGTTCATCACTTTTTAAAATAATGAGTTTTTAATAGTGAAAAATACACCTGAATATGGCTATATCAAAATTGACAGCAAACAGAAAAACCCCTTTTTGGTGCTTTTTATTCCAAAAATGATTCTAACCCTTTTAAAATAATTTTTGATTTTATAAAATTATTTTACATATATTTTAAAAGGTATTTAAGTCCAAGAAGTTAACCTAAGAGCTTCAAAATATTGCAAACGATATTTTAAATATTTAAAGTACTTACATGAAAACTCTTAAAACTTTTCTCATTCTTAAGTCTTCATGTTTTGTTTCTTCAAGCTTCCATCTTCTTTGAACTTTATCACTTTGCCTTTATTTGGATCTTTTAGTATTCCTTGGCTTTCAACAACTCATTCATGTCTTTATATTCTTCAGGATTTAATATATCATCTTTAAATCCATGCTTGAACTCTTTTAAGCTTCATTTGATCCTCTTGAGCACTTTGACCTTTGCTTTCTCATATATAAGCCCTAAAATATCATTACTCACACAAATACATTAAATTTCACTTGTTTGTTAGCATCAAAACAAGATACAAGATTTTAAGCCTTGTAAGGCCAACAATAGGCATGATCGACTTCTGTTATCTGAATAGGAGTTGCACTCTGAACTGAATATAGCTACTGTACCGTGATCTGCTGGCTAAATATGGTCCATCAGGGCCTAATATTATATATAAATAACTGATATTTCTAAAATACTGCTTTTACCATGATTTTGTAACAACTGAAATAACCATAACATTATATAAACTGATATGAATAAGCTATAATAACTGAATATCTGAGATATCTACATAACTGAATAACTGAAATATCTGATTAACTGTAGTAGCTGAATGTTATGGTTCTATGGCTTGTATAACATAGTATTCTGAAAGTACTGTAAAATACTCCTTTCTGTACGTTTACTATAAATCAAGGTATTCTAAAAATTCTAAAAACCAAGTATTGATCTAATTTTAAACTCATGCCATACAACTAAATATCAATATTATCAAGCTTTGAAAACTGTATATATGGTCTGAATAATAATTTGCTAAAATATATAATTTGTACTGAATCATAATAGAATTGCCTAGCATAACATATTTCCTTTACCTGATTCCTTCTAAAATCCTCTATTGTGACGAGTCCTACACCTTCGGGGTTCCTTACTCAACACCCTGAAAGTAACATTTACCAGAACAAAATATCACTATTTCTTCAACTACCACATTTCCTACAACTTATGGAAAGCCAAATATTGCATAAAAGACCTTACCCTGAATCTAGGATGAAATCCAACTTCGTCCCACCAACAATCCGCTCCAACAGACTTGGAGAGAACTTCCCTAGGAGCGTCGTGGTGGCCTCAAATCGTCGATTCGGTGACTAACGGGGATGAAATCGAAGAGAGAGGAGAGAGGAATCGTAGAGGAGAGAGAGAGGGTTTTGCTGCTGAAGATTTCTACGTAGAATCTAAGTTTAACACTATTTATACAGTGGCCTTCATCAATGACCCATGTCATCTCGTCGATGAGGTCAAGAAGGCAACTCGTCGATGAAACCTGCTGCCTCCTTCTATTACTGTTTCCATTTCCCTCTCTCTTTATTATTTAAAATACCATTAATCTTCGGGTCATTACATAATTGGTATTATATCATAGTGCAATCCAAAATCCATAAGTTGTTGTTTCATATAAAGAGTTTGGGCACAACAACTTCCAGTCGCAATATATTCTGCTTCGGCTGTGAATAAGGCAACTGAGTTTTATTTCTTGGAAACCAAGAAACAAGAGATTATCCTAAATAATGACAAGTGCCAGTAGTGCTTTTTCTATCAACCTTACTACTGACAAAGTCAGCATCAATATAACTAATAATCTCAAAGGTAGTATGCTTGGGTACCACAAGCCTAACTCTATATTCCCAACTAGATACCTAAGGATTCGTTTAACAACTTTAGATGAGATTCCTTAGGGGCAGCCCGAAACCTAGCACACATACACACCCTAAACATAATATCAAACCTACTAGCAGTGAGATATAAGAGACTCCCAATCATGCCACTATACAATTTTACGTCAACAGGGATTCCTTGCTCATCTTTATCAAGCTTAATGGAAGAGTTCATAGGTGTGCCAAGAATTTTGCAATCTTCCATATTAAATTTCTTTAGCAACTCCCTAATATATTTAGATTGGCATATGAAAGTTCCATGATTAGCTTGCTTAATTTGTAGCCCTAAGAAGAAACTAAGTTCACCCATTATGCTCATTTCAAATTCACTTTGCATGCATTTGGCAAACTCATTACACAACTCATCATTAGTTGCTCCAAAAATGATATCATCCACATAAATTTGAACAAGCAACCTATCATCATTTTTGGATTTGATGAAAAGTGTAGTGTCAATCTTGCCATGGGTAAACCCATTTTCTAGTAGAAAACCACTAAGCCTCTCATACCAAGCTCTAGGCACTTGTTTCAATCCATATAAGGCCTTAGACAACCGGTAAACATGATCGGGATATTTATGATTTTCAAAACCGGGTGATTGTTCTACGTATACCTTTTCATTAATGTAGCCATTTAGAAAAGCACTTTTAACATTCATTTGAAACAATTTAAAATTTTTAAAAGCGGCAAAGGCAAGTAGTATGTGAATGGTTTCTAACCTAGCAACTGGAACATATGTTTCATCATAGTCAATCCCTTCCTATTGGTTGTACCCTTGGGCAACTAGTCTAACTTTATTCCTAATTATTACCTCATTCTCATCTTTCTTGTTTCTATATACCCATTTAGTTCCAATGATGGTATGATCACTAGGTGTAGGAACTAGAGTCCACACTTTGCTTTTTTCAAATTGGTTAAGTTCTTCTTGCATGGACATCACCTAAGACTTATCCTCTATGGCTTCCTTAATATTTTTAGGTTCTTCTAGGGATAAAAAAGTAGAATGATTCACTAGATTTCTCAAGGAGAATCTTGTGGCTACACCATGGGATGGTTCACTTATGATTTGATCTATAGGATGATTTCTAACGAATTTCCAATCTCTAGGCAACTCTTGATTTTCATTTTCATTATCTTCAGATGATTTTTCATTTACTTCTTGATTTTCACTTGCATTGTTTTCAATAGACATTTTCTCTAAGCATTTTCTAATATCAATATCCTTTTCATCATCTTTATTAAAAAATGGATTAGATTCATCAAACACAATATGAATAGATTTAATGACAGTTAATGTTCTTTTATTGGAAACCCTATATGCTTTACTATTAAGTGCATAACCTTGGAAAATGCCTTCATTAGATTTGGAGTCAAATTTTCCTAAGTGTTCACCCTATTCATAACATAACATACAGTATTAATGGGCTCGGCCCAAAAATATTTAAGTAAGTTATGTTTATTTAGCATAGTTCTACCCATTTCTTGCAATGACCTATTCTTTCTTTGTACCACACCATTTTGTTGAGGTGTCCTAGGTGCAAAGAAGTTATGTGATATGCCCTCTAAGTCACAATATTTTTTCTATACTTTCATTTTTGAATTCGGTGCCTCTATCACTTCTTATATGAGTTATCTTGTATCCTTTTTCGTTTTGAATTCTCCTACAAATCTTGGTGAAATGTTCACATAATTCATCTTTGTGTGCAAGAAATAATACCTATGTGAATCTAGAAAAGTCATCCACAATTACAAAAGCATAAGATTTACCACCAAGACTTTGCACAGAATTAGGTTCAAACAAATCTAAGTGAAGCATCTCAAGTGGTCTAGTAGTAGATATGAATTTCTTTTTCTTGAAACTAGATTTGGTTTTCTTACCCATTTGACATGCATCACAAATTTTACCCTTTACAAAAGACATCTTAGGCAAACCTTTAACTAATTATTTTCTAACAAGTTTAGACAATAAATCCATGCTAGCATGACCTAAGTGCCCATGCCATAACCAACTAGCTTCAGTTACAGCAGAAAAACATGTCACTTGTTGTGAAGCTAAGTTATCAAAAGAGAAGTAGTATACACATTTTCATGGCGATCGGCGGTAAAAAGTACTTTGTGATCTATTTTATTTTCTACTATGCATTTATCATTTTCAAAAGATACTTTATATCCTATGTCACACAACTTACTTATGCTAAGTAGATTATACTTCAGCCCATCAACCAACAAAATATTATCGATAGTAAGAGATGAGTCCTTACCAACCTTACCTACCCCGATGATGCGACCTTTTGCATTGTCGCCAAATGTTACATAGCCTCCATCCTTGGGAACAAATGAAGTGAATTTTCCCTTGTCGCCGGTTATGTGCCATAAGCATCCACTATCTAAGACCACCGGTCCTTGGAGGAGGACGATCTTAGGCATACCTGCAAAATAAGCTAAGTAACTGATGCTGGTCCTCAAATTTTGTTGGGTCCACGGGGGTTAGTGGCAGGATCTTACTTAACTACCTATACTTTCCTATTTCTAGCACGCTTATTCCTAAGTGGACAATCAAATTGAATGTGACCAATTTGTTTATATTTAAAGTATCTTATTCTACAAGTAGGATCTTTAGGAGGAATATGAGACTTTGACTCACGTGTAAAATGTCATAAGTAAAGATCAGGTCATCTAACATTTTCAATACCATTAAAACCAAGACCCTCTTTACTTAAGGAGTTTCTTTGGGCACCAAGTAGTTTTTCAAAGTTGCGTTTGCCCTCGGTGAATTTAAAAATGATTTTGGAGCTATCCTCCAATTTTCTCTCAAGCTTAACAATTTTAGCATCTTTTTCTTTTAAAATGGAAGCATGAGAGGTTTTTGCCATATTAAACAATTTTGACCAATTTTCACATTTCTTTTCCAAATCATTATTTTCTTTGGTCATTTTGCCTAACAGTTTAGATACATGAATATATTCAAATTGCAACTCTTTAAATGTAAGCATGCAATCAGAATCACAATCATCAAATGAATAATAAGAAAATAATGAGCTAGAAGAAGATACCTCATCCTCGTGTGCCATCAAGCACAAATTAGCGACCTCTAGGTCGCTGTGGCCTAATTCTGAGTCGCTGCTGCTAAGTTTGTCCCATGATGTTCCAGCCTTCATGACTTTCTTCTTTTTCTTAGTCTTCTTTTTCAGCAGTGGGCAGTCTGGCTTGATATGCCTGACCTTGTCGCAATTATAGCATGTAGGAGCATTTGATTTTTCTTTTCTTTTGCTGGACTCTCCCTTTTCAGTTGTAGACTTCCTATATTTTTTATATGGCTTCCTGTTCTTCCTGAAAAATCTACTAAATTTTTTGATTAGTATAGCCATATCCTTATCAGTGTCAGAATCACTGCATTCACTAGATGTGTTCGTGGAGATTTTTAATGCAGTCACTTTCTTAACCCTATTATGCTCACTAAGTCTCTCATTTATGACTAATTAATAAGTGATCATGGAACCTATCAATTCATCTAGATTCATGACCTTAAGGTCTCTACCATCAGCAATGGCGGTAGCCTTGGCTTCCTAAACAGGAGGTAAGCCTCTAAGGATCTTCCAAATCATCTCATATGTGGGATAGGTCTTTCCTAATGCTTACAGTGAGTTTATGATGTGTGTGAATCTAGTGTACATGCTCTAAATGGACACACCTACATTCATCCTAAAGGCCTCATACTCACTGGTCAAAATGTCTATCCTCTTGTCTTTCACATCCCTAATACCCTCATATGTGACTTCTAACTTATCCCATATTTCTTTAGCAGTAGAGCATGCCATAATTCTATTAAATTCATTTACATCAAGACTACAGTAAAAAATATTCATGGCAATAGCATTTAAACTAATAGCTTTCATATCATCATCATTATATTCTTCTTCAATCTTAGGAACTCTAGTAGTGCCCTCAATTTTCATAGGGACATAATTTCCCTTAGAGACAATCATCCACACCTTCCAATCAGTATTCTAAAGGTAGATGCGCATCCTCTGTTTCCAGAAGGTGCAATTAACACCATTGAAAATAGGAGGTCATGTGGAAGATGGTCCCTCAGGGAAAGGGGTCATGGAGCTACGAGTCATATGTGATCTTTTTGCAAAATAACAACTAGTCTATGCAACATGGCTCTGATACCAATTGTTAGCTTTACCGTGATCCCAAGAGGGGGGGGGGGGTGAATTGATATTTTTTAAAATTTAAGCCCTAGGTCAATCTCTTAACACCAGTATATTCACAACCCTATGGTCAATCTAGTGCAAGTAATGTAAATGTATACCAGAAAGTAAATAAAGCAATTCAATCAAATACACATGCACCAGAAAGTAGTAAAGTAAAGGTGACATGTAGAAATTTTATTGAGGTTTAGCCATTTTCCTACATCCCCGCCTTGGTTAACAAGCAGAAGGATTACCACTATAACTTGCTTACTTAAATGGGTGGAGTGGCACCAAAACAAACTAGGTCAATTAGCACAGGGCTGAGCTCAACCTTTACAATAATCCTTATCGGGCTGGATTACTACTCCCTCAGGCCACGTCTGGAAACACTCAGATTTTACAATCAAATAATAACGGTACAGTGATTGTGCCTTCATGTGAGGAAAATATGTACACAAATGCGCTTAGTCACATACAACGCAAGTGATTTAATATGTAAGCTCAGTGTGGTCTAACATTTCAACTCTCAAATATATTTGCTATCTAAGTAGTGAGTACGTGAGAGCGTCAACAAGAAATTTTTTTATTTCAAGATATTCTCAATCAAGGTGCTCAAAAAAAGATATCACTTATGTTTCAAATATTCCAAAGAGCAGAATATATCAATCACGTAAATAGTGTATATGCTTGGTTTGTAAAAGATATGTAATCTTTGTATTCAGCAAATGATATGTATTCGAATAAATATCGCAACAAAAATCAATATCACAAACACAAATATCTTTTCACAAATATGTCAATGTAAATCCTATAAGATATTTGAGTAAGTTTTGAAAATGTTTTGCAGCCCAAAAACAAATACAAGCTTCCTAAGATATTGCAATACAAATGCAATACTCAGAAGCTAAATATAAGTCTTCTTAGGATGGGCCTATTAGAAAAAACCCCCTAAGAATACTTAGGTTTCCCTCTCATTGAAAATCGATTCAATCACACACAAATGGAAGAGCAAACCTATTCACACAAACACTCAAGACACTTATAGAGGATTTGAGAACTTGAAGAAGGTAAGTTTGAGTGATTTGAGTAAGAGTATAAGTAGTAGAGAGTATTGGGCTTAAGAGAGAATTTTGAATTTTATTTGCTAATCTTGTTGCTAATTTTCCCAAATGAAGTGGTATTTATAAACACCCCATGAATTATGACCGTTAGGGACAAGGCTGGTATTATTAGAAAAGATTAATGACGTTTTAATTATTTTAACCTTGTTAAAAATATTTAACCATGGTAAAAAATACAGGGCAACCTGAGAGCACTGGTTGACCAGAAGACTTTTGCTCGACCGAAGTTCATATGGCTCGGTCGACCAGGCCAATTTTGGACTTCAGGGTCGGTCGACCAAGAAAGGCGATTTTTTCAAAATAGCGTGGTTCGGTCGGCCAGGGTGAAAATGAACTAACTGGTCGGTCAACTAGGTTGGTGCAGTACAAAAATTTCTCAGTCGACCAGGAAGTCAAACTGTTGACTTGAAGGGGTTTCGGTCGACCAGGGTCAAATGAACTATTTCATCTTGGTCAACCGGGTTGTGGTCAACTGGTTGACCCAGACCGGATTCGGTCGACCGGGGGCAAAATGACATGTATAGTCCGGTCGACCGAAAGTGCATAACTTGTGCATTTGGATCCTATTTTAATACAAATTGACCCTATTCAAGTGCCTATCACAAACAAGTGCAAGGGTGAGTGTCCTAGGGTCTTTTCTAGGTCCAATTTTAGTTATGTTTCAGTTTTGAGCTTACCTATTAGACCATGCATGTGGGGTGTGTGATTGTTACAAGTAAACACCCTAATTTACTATTACAGACCAATTACATGAATGAATTATATATTACAACACAATGAAATTTGGTCTTCAATCTTCACTTGCTCTATGTGCATCTTGATTTTGACAATTTTAGGTTCCTGCACATAGTCTTAAACACCCATTAGATATAATGAGTATTTGTCATAATCAAAACAGGGCGTCACCTATAAGTTCAACAAAGGTAGTGAATTTTGTTTTATCCCTGGTCATGTGTCTTGAACACCCGCTGTCCAAGTGTCACTTGTCCTTTGATGGAGTGGTCTTAAAGCTTACCTACAAGAAGGATTTAAGACGTTACTTTTGGAACCCAAACCTTATTAATCATTTTTAAGTCATCTCTATTTTTAGTATTAACTTTCCATTCATTCTTGATTTTGACAAACTTCGTTTTAAGTGGACAATCAAATTTTATATGCCCATTTTTTTTTGCACATGAAGCAAGTAGTGTGTTCATAAATATTTGTAGAGGATGTACTAGCATAGTATTTTGATTCTTTTAGGAAATATCCCATGTATAAGTTCTTTTTCCTTTTGCTTTCAATTCCATTAAATCCAATTCCTTCTTTATCTCAAGTCATCTTTTGAAGTCCAACCATTTTTTCAAAGTTTTCTTTTCCTCTAGTAAAATTGTATATGATTTCTCTTTATCTTCCACTTTAATTTTAAGATTACTTATTTCTAAGTCCTTCTTGCTTGCACCATTCACTTTTAATTTAACTAAATCTTGAGACATCTCATTTATT